>NW_026946674.1:292767-301303 GCF_900007245.1 Priceomyces carsonii | reverse complement strand
ATGGGAGATTTTTTCATGCGTGTTGCTGCTGGAACTTTGGAATTTTCGAAGGGCGGCGTTTTGATAGCTGAAACTAATGATGTTGCCAGAAGTTTAACCCTTCCAGTTGGACTTGGTTTGCTGGAATATGATCCATATACTAAAGGCGATGTCTGCGACTATGGTGTTGCAAACGCAATGCTCCAAAATGGTGGAATCAAAAGCTTGATCATCAAAAATCTTTCAAAAGAGCACACTAGAAATTTGTTACAATTTTGGAAATCCGCCGGTATTATGACAGCCAGAGAGTATCCATGCAAAGTGGCTCAAAACAATTTAGATAAGTTAGAAGATGAAGTGAAGACTAAAAGACTAGGTGGGGGATTCGAGAATGAAGTTTCTCCTGATCATTTTGAAAAGCTAGTTCAAAACTACTTTTCTATATCGTCTGGTAATCCGGGTTTTTTGCTTAAATCTGTTGCATTGTCATACTAATGTAGATTTAATAAGATACTTCTCATGTAAATAGATTATGTCACGTATAAAATATATAAGTTTACTTCAGTTCTTAGTGTGTTTCTTGAATACATATAAACCTGGCATACATTAAGTAAAAAGGCTGTCTTCGTCACGCAAGTATTCTCCAATATCTCCTTGTCTAAATGCTACTATTGCGGTAGGCTGTAAATTTCTCGCATCAATAGTGGATTTGGCACTTACTCCAAAACCGATGGGTATATCGCTCATGGAATAAACTATGATACCGGCGTGTTCTGGAATATCTTCAGACATCCTTCCAATATGTGCTTTTAAAACATGGTTTCCATACATGAACGGCATTTCGCCATTCTGCTTCACCCAAATCTTATATTTAGCATATTTGGACAAGTAAGGTAATGCTGTGATGTGTAGACGAAATTTTCCTGTCTTTGTGAATTTACCGATGCAAGTTCCTAGGGACATTAGCTTTGGTCTCATAACTGAGGTAGCGAGCTTGGCTATAGATTCAGAGACATAATATACTCTGTCCTTTTGCAATCTGAAAACGTATGGATCGTTTGGATTATCGATCAAAAATGTTATATTTCTGCCAATATAGTTTGCCAACTTCTCAAACACTACCTTTGTCTCAACTTCAGTCAAGGACCTCATCGTGAAATAGTCAAATCAGTTTACGTACAAATGTATTCTTTTTTCAATTAAAAGATTGGTATTTCATACCTTACTTTCAGAAGAGTTGGAATTTTTCACATCACCCGTCACGTGATCCGATGACTTGTGAGTCTCCAGAAATTTTTTTGAAGAAAGCTCATTTTTCATTTCAACTTCATATATCGGAAATGAATGAATCACCGCATATTGATTTAAATAAGCAAAGTAGCTCTATCTCGCTTGTCAGTGAAAACGATGACACGGTTGATAACTCAGCTTATAAAAGGGGCCAACAAAGCAAATGGTCCCGTACTCGTAGAGGGGACAAGCGAGATGATAGTTCGAAGAGACAAAGAAAAACGCTCGAAAGAGATTATAAGAACGAGTAGGTATGTTTGGCTATGATATAATTTTACTAATGATACTAACTGATCTTTAGGGAATATGTCCCACGATTAGACGAAAATGGAAATCCTCTTCCAAAATCTGAGAGGAAACCTAAAAAAAAGGTAGCATGTATGATTGGATATTGTGGTACGGGCTACAATGGAATGCAAATTCAAAACAACCCTGATGTGAAGACAATTGAAGGTGACTTGTTTCAAGCATTTTCAAAAGCAGGTGCGATCTCTCCAGAAAATGCTGACGACTTGAAAAAGAACGGATTTATGAGAGCTGCTAGAACTGATAAGGGAGTTCACGCGGCTGGAAATGTTATTTCTTGCAAATTGATCATTGAAGATGAAGATATCAAAGAAAAGATTAATAGGGAATTGCCGGAACAGATTAGAATTTGGGGAATTGAAAGAACAAATAAATCTTTTGATTGTCGAAAGATGTGTTCCTCGAGAATATATGAATACTTGTTACCTACCTATAGCTTGTTGCCTCCAAAACCAGGATCCGTTTTGAGTAATTTGATGAATAGCAAAAACAAAGCGAATCCAGGAATTATTCGAGTTGATAAGGAAGGAAATGACTGGTGGCAGAAAACAAAGTTGGCTATCGAAGAAAGTGGAATCACCACCGATCAATTGATTCGTGTAGAGCTGTTGTTGACTAAAAGTTCGTCTTCTTTAGGAGAATCAAGGGAACCTTTAAAGTTATACGATGAAAATGGGACTATAACTGAATCTGGAAAGTTGATCAAATCTGTTAAAGCTATTGAGAATCAAAGGAGAAGGTCTTACAAAGTTTCTCAAGAAAGGCTAAATTTATTCAGACAAGCTATGGATCAATATGAGGGGTCTCACAATTTCCATAACTTCACCTTGGGTAAACATTACAAGGATCCCTCAGCCAGAAGATATATCATAAAATCGTCTGTCTCCGATCCATTTGTCATAGATGGTACCGAGTGGGTGTCTATCAAGATTCATGGTCAATCATTTATGTTGCATCAAATTAGAAAAATGATTGCTATGGCGGTATTAGTAATTAGAACTGGATGTCCTCTCGACAGAATTAACAATTGTTATGGTCCGACGAAGATAAATATACCTAAGGCTCCTGCCTTAGGCTTGCTTTTAGAAAACCCGGTATATGACGGTTACAACTCAATGTTGGAGAAATTTGGGTATAATAAAATAAACTTTCTAAAATATGAGAAGGAAATGGATGAATTCAAAATGAAATTCATTTATGACAAGATTTATGGTGAGGAAATAAAGGAGAATGTATTTTATGGCTTCTTTGGGTTCATAGACACTTTTAAAGGAAAAGAGGATTCAGATGAAGGTAAACATATATTTGATTTCTTGGGAGCTGTTTTTAACTCTGGTGCTGATGAGAAAAAAGACTACTCCAATGATAAAGACCACAACGATTTAATAAGTGAAGAATCTGAACTTCAAAAGATCTAATAATAATTCGACACATACATAGTTTCTTATTTATATTTCAATTGGGAGATTTCTTCGATTGTTCCCAATATTATTGATATTCTAATACCATTCTGGGCATGTGTATCATTTAAATCTAAATATTTGAAAGATTCGAATCAAAATAATGAAGAAAGAAATTAGAACGATGACAACAGTAACCCAAACTAAATCCACGCAGGGTTATCTCCATTATGTGGGGATGGTTGGACGTTCTCTCGACGAATTATTTTTGGTTTGTCATCTTGGGAAGGAACTTGTGAGGCGCTAGTATAAAGATGAAAGCTAGGGCTGCTTTGATTTTGATAATTCATTTTTAATTTTGGCTTCTGAACCAATGGCTGTTGCATATGTTGTGAAGAAAATTGTAGCTGGTTTAATTGGCGTTGGTCAACATTGTCTTGACCTGAATTAGTGAAATTTTGATTTGGTGGTTGTGGTGCAGCTGCCTGTAAAGGTTGTTGTTGTTGTTGTTGTTGTTGTTGCTGTTGCTGTTGCTGTTGCTGTTGCTTTTGTTGCTGTTCCTGTTCTTGTTGTTGCTGTTGTAGTTGTTGTGGTTGTTGATCTTCGATCACCTTTCCTTGTTCTCTCTGTTTCTCCTGTTGGAACTTGTACAAAGTCCAATCGAATACATAATCATACCTATAATTTTCTCTCTTGAATAGATCTCTAAATATTTTTCTTAAATACGGGTAATCCGGCTTGTCATCAAACCGCAAGGTTTTGATGTAGTTCATGTAATCCAAAAATTCTTTCGGGAGACCTTTTGTCAAGATATCATTTGGTGTCGTCATCTTTTTTTCCATAATCCTATCGTACTTTTGTCTTTTGGTTGCTGCCTTCAAACCTTGCCACGGTAAAGAGCCCCTGCAAAAGTAAATCAAAACGTAACCCAAGCTTTCTAAATCATCTCTCCTTGACTGTTCTATTCCCAAATGAGTATTAACAGATGCATATCTCGCAGTACCAGTCAAATTCTTATTTTCTCTATACGGTATATGTAAATGAGTTCTTGGATCCCTATACTTTTTAGCCAATCCAAAATCAATAACATTAACTTGAGAGCCTCTCCTACCAATACCCATTAGAAAGTTGTCAGGTTTAATGTCTCTATGAATGAAACATCTTGCATGAATATATTCAATACGACAAATCAATTGATCTGCCAACAATAAAACAGTTTTATAAGTAAACTTACGATTACAATAGTTGAACAAATCTTCTAATGAGGGTCCTAAAAGGTCTATAACCATCGCATTATAATCGCACTCTGTACCGTACCATCTCACAAATGGAATTCCAACGCCACCACTCAAAGCTTTATAAACTTTTGCTTCATACTCCAACTGAGGATGCTTTGCCTTAGTATTTTCTAACTTAATAGCAACCTCCTCTCCAGAGATAATATTAGTACCTAGGTAGATATCACCAAAAGATCCTGAACCAATTTTACGTCCGATACGGTATTTCTTACCTACCCTTAAATCCATATTCTTGATCTCAGTGAACAGTTATTTATTATTAGAGTAAAACAAAGATCCTTAGTCCTTTTTTCTTTCGTAGGCTTCACTGGAACTTGAAAATGCTCACAAATAATAGATCTACTCTTTTCTAATCCAGTTTAAGAAAATGCAAAGATTTTCAGCCTTTAATCTGATATCAATAATGACGAAGGGCTAAATAAAACTAGCCTCTGGCTTACTCTGCCGCTAGATGATATCCAACTCTATACCTGAGTCGTTTACTTTTCTCGGTGCAACGATTCAATTTAACCGCCAACGCTCACAGGGGAAAAGGGCCACAGAACGACTGCTTCAAAAAGCAAAAAAGAAATTGTCGTGAAGAAAACCGTGACACAAAGTTGAAATTAAATATCACACTATCGTCAAAGGCGAGGTCAAACAGTTTATCAGTTTCAAGTGAGTGACAGCAGTTACAGATCTGGGTTTTTCAATATACAAAATTTTGGCTAATCAATATTAAAATTAAGATAAAAACAGAGAGAATCAAAAGTATAGCTATATACTTAGTATAGTGGTCTGCAAGCAAAGTTGTTGCTAGTGATAGCAAGTTCAACACGTTATGCAAGAGAACACTTATATATACCTCTAACTTGAGATCAAAAGATATTAAATAAGAAATAGAAGCGATAGAGCCCAAATATTGATACCGTTTTAAGGGGGAAACAAACAGAATGGTTGCAAGGAAAAATAATATCGCACGCACACTCGCACCTACGGCTGTGTCAAAGACGGGTGCTCTTATTAAAAGTTTCTAATTGTAACATCGACAAGAAGATAACTCAAGCTGAAGTCTCCTTCTTTGCTGGCTTCTTAAACTTAATCCAGAACTTCTTGAATATATCGTTTTTCTTAGTAGCCTTCCCAACTTTCGTAGAGGAGTCTTCAACTTCTGCCTTCGCGTTCTCACCTTCTTTAGCCAACTCATCGGCTTTATCCGAAACTGCTTCCTTGGTTTCCTTAGCCTTCTCGGTTGCTGATTCCTTGGTATCCTTAACTTTATCGACGATTTCTTCCTTCTTGCTAGTCTCGGCTCCAGCGGATTCTACCTCTGGTTCATCCTTCTTAGCGGGTTCCTCTATCTTATCACCAACGTCCTTCACTTCGGAGTTGACTGCATCTTTAGCTTCTACAACATCTTCCTTAGCACCATCAGCCACGGTCTCGCTGCCTTCGGTGGCTTCAGCGCCCTTGGAAGTTGTTTCTTTTGTATCCTTGTTTGCACCCTCTAAGCTCTCCAGGGAGTCATTAGTGAAAATCTTAGATGTTCTCTTTAATGTATCTTTTATACCCATTGTCTTATGATGTCTGTAGTATAATAGTTCTACGTATTGTAATGTGCTTATATATGGCTAAAAAGCAGAACTAAAATATTTTGTGCAGCTGCTTCCATATTTATATTTTTTCTAGTGTGTTTTATTATGTACCAGCACCCGGCTTCATTATTTCCAATTTCGACACTAGCAAAATCAAACAAAAGAGTGCGTGATCGAATGCCTTAAAATTTGTTTACCATCTGTATTTTGTTTTTTACTCAGTGATGCTTTTCATCTCATTACCATCGAAACGTTTACAGTCCTCTACTGAAATCTACAAGGAGCCTACATTAGAATCGTAGTTTACTATATTATGACATCTCTTCTGCTTGGCGGTTTCAGGTCTGCTGTATAAGCATATTAATTAATTAATCGGGTTATTACCAAAGCCACAATCAAACAAAAATTAAATTTGAAGAACATCTTGAGTAGGTTACACAGGACGCTTAAGAATCGAATGAAAGGCATATTACTGAAGTTCATATCTAAGCGGTTATCATGCTTCCACTTTTCTTTCTAATCGGTGACAAATCTAGCCACCTTAAGTCATGAAGAAGATTTTAGGGAGATGCAGCGATCTGTGACTTTTTCGACCGTGACTCTCAGCCGTACACGCATTCTGCTTGTTCTGCTACTTGTTTGTACCAAGTTCTGCACATGCGACTCTACTACGTTCAAGCCGCATTCATAAATCCCAAACTGTATTTTTCCCGCCTAATTGACGAAGCTTCGGCTGCAGCTGCGATACAACGAAGTTTCTTCTGTAATATAGCCGTGCCTTTCCTTACTCCCGGTTCAGCTTTGTTTAAACGGTACAACTTGGCCAGCTAAAAGGCAGCTATGGATTGACTGTTGAATAAGGAGATAGCAAATTAGAACTGGTCAGGCGCCCTGTCTCCCGTGCCAGATAACGGTTGAATAGTCAGATGGAGTGCCACGAGCCCGGTATTTTAATCACAAGAGGGCCAGAAGTGTAAATAGGTTTTAATCTTTGGTGCGAAGTATTTTTACAATAGAGAGCAAGATAAATTGCTACGGGTGACAGGGATGTCTTCCGAGTCCACGTTCAGACACAATAGCAAACGTTATCTACATTTTTTTTGCTGCGGCTTTAATCTCGGTTTTAATTCTACATGTTTACCAGTGAAGCGCAGCTCGTTTCTACTTTGAGGATCAAGCTTCTCGCAGATCAGACGAGTAGAGAAAGGCTCCAAGGCGGCTCCTTGATAAGACTGTATATACTACGGATTCACTCTCGGACTATTTTTAGCAATGTAGACGTTTTAATATTTTGACACTGCTAGACCGCGTAGTTCTGGTCGAATTGAATCTTCTCTTTTCAGACTTGTACGTGGAAACGGATCTGAATATCGAGTCACGTGATGTTTATTTTTGATGTCTAACTAGTTCATAGAACCGCAAAACACCAAGGGGTTGTTAAACACGTAAGAAATTGAACTTTAAAACCAAGTTTGTGAAGTTCTGAATCTTATACTTTTGGTCAGCATACATATTAGGCGATGTCACCTAACTCTTCGTCTAATCAGTTGCGAAGGTTGGAGAGCAGAATTGAAAGTCTTTCTGAAGCCCTTTCACGACCGGCGCTACAAGCGTCAAATCAACCTAGAAGGCCATTGACAAAATTTCAGTTGAATACGTTTGATACGGCTTCTAATATTGTGAAGAATTCCTCAAAAAGGTCGCCCAGTTCGTTGTCCTCGAGCTATATTCCTGTGAAGCTGCCAGCTAAGAAGCGAGTGAAGAAATCCAATCAACCTACAACCGAGAGAGTGGGTAATCTAAATGATGTATTGCTTGAAAATGCATCCTCACTATTCAAGAGGCTTTCTTTAGAAGACTTTGAAATAGGGAGAACGTTGGGTAAGGGTAAATTGGGTAAAGTGTATTGTGTGAGACACAAAGAATCAGGCTACATTAGTGCATTAAAGGTTATGTCAAAAAAGGAACTTCATGAGCTAAAATTGGAAAACAATTTTCGAAGAGAAATAGAGATCCAGGCGAATTTAGTACATTGCAAAATTGCAAGACTTTATGGGTTTTTTTATGATACCAAGAACGTATACTTAATATTAGAATATGCCATTCACGGAGAATTATATCAGCACTTGAAGAAGCAAAGGCGCTTCGATGACGTAACCGCATCTCATTACATTTATCAAGTAGCATTAGCATTATCTTATTTGCATTCAAAGAACATAATTCATAGGGATATAAAACCGGAGAATATATTACTTTCATTTGATAATTCAATCAAATTAAGTGACTTTGGCTGGTCTGTTCGACACTCGCCGTCCACAAAAAGGTTGACAATCTGTGGTACATTAGACTACTTACCTCCCGAAATGATTGAATCTAGTGATCATGACTTCAGTGTGGACATATGGTCGCTAGGTGTTTTATGTTACGAGTTTTTAGTAGGAAAGCCACCTTTTGAAGAAATCGATAAAAATGCAACCTATAAAAGAATAGCTAAGGTGGAATTAAAAATTCCCAGCTATGTCGGATCTGATGCAGCAGATCTCATTTCAAAATTATTGCAAAAGAACCCTAAAAGTCGACTTCAGTTAAAGGATGTTTTTAACCATCCTTGGATCGTAAATAACAGGCCCTTTTGGCCCTGCGAAGAATAGACTTCATATTTATGAAATTACATACTTAATTAATATAT
>NW_026946674.1:167082-292686 GCF_900007245.1 Priceomyces carsonii | reverse complement strand
TATGAAATTACATACTTAATTAATATATTAATTTTTAATTAGCTTCTTTCTTTACTTATTTTGTACTTGCCGGTAACTGATCCTGTTTTGCAGCCGCTGCTCTTGCTTGGCGTTGTCTCAAAAGCATCTGTTGTTGCTGTTGGAGCTTCATAACTTGCTGCTGGAACATTTGTTGTTGCATAGCATTATATTGAGCTGTTAAAAGGACAGCCTTCAGGGGTGCTCTTACCTGATACATCTCTCCGCTTACAGAAGAAATTGATTGGGTGCTCTCAGAGTTCGTATCAACGTTGATTAAGGCACAGCGACCTTGCAAGCCTCCGATGGAACCCGAAATTGCTTGATTTGCTAATGTCTGTTCACTGTTTTGCGCACCTGCTTGTCCATTCTGGCCACTATTTCCTCCAGATGTGATCAAAGAGTCCGCGTAAAATTCTCTCATAGCTAAAAATCTGTGACGGTACCTAGTAGACATTATAACCTTCTCTTCCAAAGGCATTGGATTATTCTTTGATAGTCCTTCCAAAACTAAGTGTGTCTCCTCATCTGGATCAAGAATCTTGCTGTAACCAGTACCATTTAGATCCTCATTAAAGGCACTACCGTTGCCGTGGAATGCTGCATTTTCCCTTCTTTGAGCAGCAAGAGCATTATTAGCCGCCAATTTTGCTTGGTTTCTTTTCTGATATTGTTGCAACAATACATCGTAAGGCGCACTCCGGCCCATAACTGCTCTCTTAGCACCCATCGAATGTGTTTTACAGGTTAAAGATCGAGCACAGAAGCCACCAGATGGTAATGGAACTCCACACTGTTTTTCGACATCTACTGGACCCTTCGGCTTAGCAGTTGTTTTGGGCTTAGTTTGCTTTTTCTTTTTTGATACAACATTATCAGATCCAGCTGATAAAGTTCCATCGGTGCTAGCCGCTGCAGCAGCAGCTGCAGCTGCTGCTGCATTAGCTGCTTCTTTTTCCTTCTGGCTCTGCGACTTTTTATATTTCTTCTTGGGTCTTCCCGAGCCACTAGGTGTGCCCGGATTAGGTGTACTATTCCTCGATGAGTCTACCGAAGAGTTATCAACATCCAAAAGAGAATTGGTTGCTCTTCCCCTCTTCTTCTTTATCGTCTCCGAATTTGTGTTTGAGTTCAGCTCTGCTTGTTTCCGGTGTCTCATTTCTATACACTTCAGATAGTGAGAACGTAAGCTCTGTTCTCCAACTGGTCTTTCACAGGATTTGCAAATTCTATAATTAATATTTTGAGACAAAAACGAACTATCTCCAGATAAACTAGCTGCAGCTGATCTTTTTTTATCGTTCGGATCTATGTGGTGTTCTAATTTCTTGTCAAGGTAGACCCCAAAATCTGTCCAAACAATTGGCTTTTCTCTTTGATTGTTCTTATTAAGTGCACTAACTTCGGCTAATGTGATTATTTGTGACTTGGTTTTGGACATTCTCTTGATTAAAGAGGAATTAGGTTGTAATTTGAGAAATGGTAAAGGTTATCTGTAATAGTCTTCGAAACTCACGAAAGCTTAAAAGACAACCTTTGTTGTTATCAGTGTAAAGCGTTGTTGATTTCCCTTAATAAATAGAGTATGAGGCTTATTGGTTTCTCTTGCAAGATATGCTTTGGTTTCTTGAACAAGAATATCAAACGTCGAATTTATTACACAAAAACATCATATAAAATATATATATATATATGGAGTAGTAACTAAATAACTTATATTTTATTAATTGAAATTGGAAGTTATAAAGTTATCAATCAATTACTTTCAATGTCCTTCCTCGCGGTTGAATAGCTGGATCTTGTATGGCTTTGTCTTTTAAAAAATCAATTTCATCTCCATGTTTATTCTTGAAATGTCTAAAGTAGCTCAATAATTTATTTGACTTCATACTCCAACAACCTACCTCAATCACTTCGAAACATTGTGGACATTGAATTCCATCAACCTCACGAGCTTTCGGACTATTCTTTTCAGCTCCAATCTTATCCTTCTTGGAGATCAAATATTTACCATAGTAGAGGCCGTTAGGAGTAAGATAATTGTTAGAGAAGATCCCATGTTCTAATGTTAAATGTGAAAGATAACTGCTATTTTTGAATGGAAGAAATTTAACTTCTTCGCAGTATGGACACATCCCGCATTTTGTCTCATTCGCAAGATTCCCATTTTCATTCAATTCGAACCTATAATATTGAGGTTCATATGGGTTCAGTAAACTAAATACTGAACTAGTTTTGTAGACTATATCTCGAACAGAATTTTGAATAGCATCAATATTTCTCACATACTTCGTTCTTTGCTTCACAGCAGAAGCAGACGATATTGGGCCATTGAAGTCCAGATACAAGACCAATGCGTTTTGCTTTTGTTCCTCAGTATTATGGGGTTTGCAGTAATTGTTCAAGAGACTAGGGCAATCTTCAATAAGCTCCAAAATAGTACCTGTATATCCCCCATAATCAATTCCGACTGATAAACATGTTACAGAAGATCCCACTACTGATAAAGGGACCTTATCATTGGCTTGTCCAAAATTACTGTATTTTAAAAATCGATCGTTTAATGATTCCCCTGGCTCAAAATGCGAGCTCTTTCTGCCTCTTTTTTTGCAGTTAGCAAGACTCTCTGAAGCACTACTGCCGTGTGATACTGGTAAATTAGGTGAAATCGATGCTGTCTTTCCTAACACCGTCTCGATATGACCTTGTTCTTGATAGTCTACTGATGTGAGTCCTTCTTCTTGATGAATAGGATAATCCTGTCCAAATGAACTAATCTGACATTTTGACAGCTCTGATATTTGTGTAAAGTTAGAGAAGTGATTGATGTTATTTGAATCGCTGGGTGTCCATCCATCGCTTAAAACGTAATCCAAATTTAAAAGATCACCAATATCTGCTGCGTCTTTTTCTTTCATAGATTCTCCAACTAATGTGTCTTCTTCTTGAATGAAATGATTGAAGACATAGTTACTAAGATCTCTTGATCTATTTACCTGAGTTGCATCTGATGGTTGAAGTACAATTTCTTTCCCGTTATGACTGATGTCAAAAAAATCGTGGCTATTATCTGGAAATGGAAATTTATTAAATTGAAGAATTTCTGATCTCTCAACATCCTCGCTAATTGAGGGTGTATCATTAATGTCTGCTTTCTCTGTTTTGTATTCTTCGTAGGGCAATCTAAGTTGGTTGGAACTAATAAAAGTATGTTCTTTTACTGAACCAGGTTGCGACATACTTTTATTAAAATTTTTGTAATTGCTGCAATTAATTCAAAATTACCAAGATGTTCTTCCTATAAGTCTAGAAAGTATAAGATAAAAGGTAGAATAAATTGTAGAGTGAAGTTGCAATTCATTCAATTTTATCTTCTCTTTTACAGTCACTCAGACATACTATGCTATGAGTGAGCCATAGCATATCTTGTACTTTGAGCATATATAAAATATAAAAAAAGAAACCATATCCTTGTATATGATATAATTCCGAAGATCATAACACTAAATTATATGATTGGTGTCAAGCATAACAATTTAACAATTTTCAAAGATTTTTGATGTGTATTTTCCTATCGTACTTGCCCAAGACCGTAATGCAACATGCTTTAGTATAATCCTGCATACCAGGCATCGTGAACCGTTAGCATCGCAGTAAGTAAAATTTTCTAAATTTCACTCTACTAATCAAGCCAACAGGAAGGATGTCTATGAGCATAGCAATAGCGGTTTTAGCGATAGCTCTATATTTGATCAGTGGGGGTAGATGGACATTTGCTTTGAGCCTTTTTGTTTTCCTATTTGTTCATTCTCGTAGGCTCAAACATAAATATCATTTGGAGTCACAGAATGAAATAACAAGGAGAATAGATGGTCTGAATTCGCCAATATATGCTGTTGATTTCACGACTTCAGGGCCCGCATCAAAAACTCTACTGAATAATAAGGGGCGCGTGAAAGGGACTCAAGGAAGAAGGGTACCAAAAATAATCCGAGCATCGAAACCTATCAACAAGCAGACAGATAAGAGAGAGCCAGTTCTAACGCAATCCTCGGTGAAACTCTTGGAAGCTCAAGTATTTATCTTCTATACAACATTAACCGGTTCTTCTGAAAGAGTTGCTAAGGGTCTATATGAAAAACTTGAAAACATAGATGATTTAAAACTTAAACCGAAATTACTAAGTCTTGATGAGGATGTTGATGATCTCGAAGAATACTTTTTGAAGACACCTGGAGATAGTGGAAAAAACATATATTTATTAGTTTTACCATCTTATGAGACTGACTCACCAATTGACTATTTCTTGGAACACTTAAGAGAAACCCACAATGATTTTAGGGTTGATAAGTACCCTTTGAGCAAATTATTGGGGTTTGCCGTTTTGGGTTTAGGAGATTCAGAGTCTTGGGGTGGAGATAAGTTTTGTTATCAAGCGAAACTAGCGGATAAGTTTTTGGCAAAACTTGGTGGTAGAAGACTTTATCCTTTGGGAAATGTTTGTATGAAATTCGAAGGAGAGCCAAAATCGAATGAGTGGATTCAAAATTTCGCAGCCCTAATGGTGGACAATGAACCGTTTTATATCACACAAAATGAGGAGTTTGAGGATAGTGACTATGAAGAAGATGATGGAAGCGATGGTAGTGACACCCTTGTTGATGTCGAGGACATTGGAAGTGTGATAAGGAAATCAGCGTCTGACGAATTAACAAATCTCACGAAGCAAATGGTCGCTGAAAATTCTCCTACATTCAAATCATTAACCAAGCAGGGATACACGATTGTAGGATCTCACTCAGGAGTTAAAATTTGCAGATGGACAAAAAGTGCCTTGAGAGGAAGAGGCTCTTGTTACAAATTTGCTTTCTATGGAATTAGATCTCATTTATGCATGGAGACGACACCGTCTTTAGCGTGCTCTAATAAGTGTGTCTTTTGTTGGAGGCACGGTACAAACCCAGTTGCTAAATCAAATTGGAGGTGGGAATTAGATCCACCTGAAAAAGTTATAGAAGGCGCTTTGAGGGGCCATTATCAAAAAATCAAACAAATGAGAGGAGTCCCAGGTATCCAACTTGAGAGATTTCAGGAAGCTTTTGAAGTCAAGCATTGCGCTTTATCTTTAGTTGGAGAGCCAATATTTTACCCTCACATTAATGAATTAGTCCAAATGTTACATGACAGACAAATATCATCATTTTTGGTTTGTAACGCGCAGCATCCCGAGCAATTGAGAAGATTGCAAAGAGTGACACAGCTTTACGTAAGTATTGATGCGCCCACGAAAGTGGACTTAAAAAAGATCGATAGACCTTTGAACGGTGATTTTTGGGAGAGATTGACGTCATGCTTGGATATATTAAGGACAGTTCAAAAACACCAGAGAACGGTTTTTAGATTGACTTTAGTAAAAGGATTCAATATGGGAGATGTGGGGGGATATGCTGACATGGTAGTACGTGCACAGCCGTCCCAGATTGAAGTCAAAGGTGCAACTTTTTGCGGTTCTTCGTCAGGAAACGGAAACCCCCTTACCATGCAAAATATCCCATTTTATGAAGAGTGTAAGCAATTTGTTCTCAATCTTACTCATGAATTGAAATCAAGAGGGTTCCATTATGATATTGCTGCAGAACATGCTCATTCATGTTGCATACTAATCGCTCATGAAAAATTCAAAATTGATGGGAAATGGTTTACTCATATTGATTATCCCAAGTTTTTTGAGCTCCTCAAAAGCGGAAAGGAGTTCATTGACTTAGACTATATAAAAGAAACGCCCGCTTGGGCTGTATGGGGTTCTAATGAAGCTGGCTTCAATCCTGAAGATGTTAAATACGATAGGAAAGCCGAAAAGTTGAAGAAAAGACAACAGAGAGAAGAGCAGCTTCAAATTATTGCTGAACACAAAGAAGTGCTTTAAAATATCTATTAAATCAATCTTACTTTTCTCGCTATGTAGAATTCGCAATAAATAGAAAACTTTCATTTTTTTCATATTCGAGATAATTAGTAGCAAAGACTATCATTTTCCAATATGACGGAAGTCTACGAGGGTAGCTCAAAGAAGATCGCGTTTATCCATCCAGATCTAGGAATTGGAGGTGCTGAGAGATTAGTAGTTGATTCCGCAATGGGTCTTCAGGATTTGAACTACAATGTTAGCATATTTACTTCGCATTGTGACAAATCACACTGCTTTGAAGAAGTTAGCTCTGGAAAATTACGTGTTGAAGTCTACGGGGACTTCTTACCAACAAGCATATGCAAAAAGCTACATATAGTATTTGCCATATTAAGGCAGTTATATTTAGTTTTGAAGCTAATTATTACTCAAGAAATCGAACAATTTGATTACTTTATAGTAGATCAGCTTTCATTTTGCGTCCCCTTTTTGATCCAATTTAGTAGAAGAGACTGCAAAATCATGTTTTACTGTCATTTCCCGGATCAAATGTTATCTAAAAAAGAAGGCTTTATCAAGATGCTTTATAGAATACCTTTCAATTTTATTGAAGAATGGACTACAGGGTTAAGTGACTGTATTATTGTCAATTCAAATTTTACTAAAAGTATTTTTCATAAAACATTCAAGAGGCTAAGAAATGTTGAACCTGAAGTAATATACCCTTGTATTGATGTCAACTCCACGGATCTAAATGAAGAAGAGGTAAGAAAAGTTGTTGATGTCAAAACGTTCTTCAAAGGAACTCTGTACTTTCTATCGATCAATAGATTTGAGAGGACCAAAAACATCGAACTTGCAATAGAAGCATTTGCAAAATTCAAAAAGCTTATCCCTTTGACTAAAAAGCCAGTCTTAGTCATAGCTGGTGGATATGACTCAAGAGTAACCGAGAATGTGGAATATCTAAATGAGCTTATAAAAATATCGGACAATCTTAAGCTAACGAATTTTACGATTAGGGGAAAGTTAATTGTTATGCCTCCTTCCACAGATGTCTTATTTCTACCTTCCATAAGTACTTCTTTGAAAAAGGCATTGATAAAGAATACAGAGATGCTCTTATATACTCCTTGTTCTGAGCATTTTGGTATAGTTCCACTTGAAGGAATGCTTTTTAAGATACCAGTTTTGGGTGTTAACCATGGGGGCCCATTGGAAACAATTGTCAATTATGATGGGATGAACCTTGATTCCGCAACTGGATTCATCCAAGAACCTAATAGCCATTATTGGGCAAAAATTATGATTGAATATTTCCTTGAACTCAACACAGAAATTAAAACGCAATTAGGGCAAAATGCTTACGAGAGAGCTATCAAAGTCTTCCTGAGGGAAGAGATGAGTAAAGCGTTTGCTTCTAGTTTATCAAGATGCGAGGAGTCATCCTCTGATAAGGGTATACTATTTATTCTAATTCGCCTTTGGAAGATTGAAATCGTTTTACTATTTTCTATTATCGCTTACAAATTGATATACTGAAAAGTATTTGAGCATGCTAAATCTCTTTGAACATTTGTTTGAATGAGCTCCAAAGGTCAACTTTATCGAATTTTCGTTGAGGCACAGAATCGCCGGTTCCAATAGAAGAACCACGAGCTGAATAATTAGAAAATAGATCAAACATACTGGTTCCCTTATGTTGAAATAATGAAGTCTTCCGTTCCTCTCTCGCCCGGAATATCTCATTGATTCTGTAATTTAGATTAGATATGGCCCTATCAAACAGACTGCCGATTTCTTTGTCTAAATCTAATTTAAATTTATGGAGGCTAGAAGATGGAGACTGCAAGTTATATGATCGAATAGAGTTGTTAACTAATTTTAATTTTTCCTGCAAATATGGTCGTTGAACATTTAACGTCAGCAAATCATATAAAGAAGATTTGTCGATAGTACTGAACTGTGCTAGGATTTCCTCCTTTGAATATTTCTCAATATCAATTAGTTGAAAAAAAGATTTATACCAGATGTTATCTAATACTTTTCTAAAGCCATTAATTTCTCTATTGATTCCTTGTTGACTCTCGATCCATGGCGGAAGAACTTCTTGTTTAGTCAAAATTTGATTCATGAAATAATTACTGTCCATACAATTAGCTAGGTGCTCCTTGCTTAAAGGCTTTCCCCTAACATTCTCCATCGACTTGTGATCAAAAGTTCCAGTTCGTTGATTGATCTGAGCATTTATTCTAGTATCTGCCAAAGTAGTTGCCATTCCAATCGCAGTATGTGGCGACGAAACATCGAGTAGCATAGAAAAACCCAAAAGCTTTTCCTTATACATTTCCTTAAAATTATCATCTTTTTTTTTATTAATCTTGTAGTCCAAATAATCCTCTCTTGCATTTCCAATCCTTTGAGCTGAGCTTATTTTTGGCTTTCGCTCAACAGATAGGTTTACGACCTTTGCTTTAGGTTGCAGATCTACTAGCATCCTCAAGTTAGCATCGTGCACAGACTCTGATCCTGACCATGGCCTCGTCAAGGCAGGATCAGCTAATTCTCTTGCATGTCTGTTATACGATAAAGCAGACTCATTTTTAAGCATAGAGAGTCTCGGCTGATTACGTTGCCTATATGAAACATTCTTTTGTTGTTCTGAGTTATATTTTTTTATTATTTCTTGAAACTCAGGACTCTTATTGATTGTCAGGCTAGTGGCGGAAAGTTTTTCATCCAAGATTTGATTGAACCGTTCCACTAGCGCTGAATTATCTCCCTTAGTGGAGTTTGAATAGTACTTTATGAAATACAAATATGCAAGTCGGCTTCTACGTTCCATGAATCAGACGCAAGACCTATCTTAGAACTCTCTTATTAGGCAATTTAGAAATATTTAAGTCATATACAAAATAAAACACGTTCCGGCATATAATCACCGATTTAAACATATCTTGTTAACTATATATACTCCTCAATCAGCGGAAGGATTGTTTAGTAGATATCACTTTGCTTTATAGATGAAGACTTCCTAAAGCATAGTTTTATGAAATATTAGGTCTTTTTTTCAGATTGAATAATGGGTATGTCTGACATTACCGATTTCACTATTACACTCCCTGAAGAGCCTTGAATATTAAAAAGCAGCAGCCCAACACCATAGTTCCTAAAAGAAGTAGCTTTAAAATGAACCCACATACGTACTCCCTCTTTCCTCCTGCACTGATTATTAGCTGTTTCTCCAAGTCCACCTCATTTTCTAACTTGATCTTGCCCCATGGCAGTTGAGTCAGCGAATCCTCCCCCAAAATGTTGTTCAAAGTCTCGGACTGTGCTGAGTCCATTGAGTTTGTAGTAGATGAATGGGGCCGGCCCTTAAAACTCTTGGATGCTGTCGATATCGATCTTGATCTATTGACTTCCATGCTAATGCTCGTCTTTAGTATTTACGCTCAGTTTAGTCCTAACGACTCTCAACTATGCTTTTTGAATTGTAACACAAGCCCCAACTTGTCACTGTAGTGGGCATAGTTACATGTAAAGCCAACTCTTTCGTACCGATTATATATATAGACGTTAGAGTGGGGCAGTGAGGCGCTATACGGAAAAAGGAGTATGCGCAGCCCTGGCCCTGGATTCAGTGACTAAAAGGCACCCACTGGGGCATAACTGAAGTGTGACGAGCAACCAACAAGCATAAATTTGGGCATTTTACGAACACGATAAGTTAGGGCATCCTATATTGCGTCCGAATGATATAGTAAGAGCTGAAAAGAGGTCTTATTAAGGTATAGTAGACTGTTTACTCCGATTGTGCAGGGCCGTTCTGCAGCTATAGATTCAATCGGGCGACTGTATTACTATCCGCTGTTGGGAAGGGCACATAAGCACCGTTTCAATATCTTAAACGCCTTCACTATCCTGTATACAGATATTGGCTTTTCGGTACTACTACCGAGGAGAGAGCTCAAAGTCGTGTAACTTGGTCTTCTAATTTGTGTAACAAATCGAATCGCAAAGGCACACCTGAAGTTCCTCTGGCGTGCTGGAATTTGAACCAAATCTATACAATATTTATAAGGTGGCCAGGGTCGAATTTTTTCGAACGAGTTAGTTTACATTAAGAAGAACAAAGAATAAGTTGCCATGTGGATACTTGATTGGTGTAAGTATTGAAGAGAGTATTACAGTAACAGCTTTGGTGATTCCGTGACAATACTAACAAGGGGCTTTACAGTTCAAGATGTCTTATCATCGTTAGGATTATGGAACAAGCATGCGAAATTGCTCTTTTTGGGTTTAGATAATGCTGGTAAGACGACGTTATTGCATATGTTGAAGAATGACAGATTGGCAACTTTACAACCAACTTTACATCCTACGTCAGAAGAATTGGCGATAGGTTCAGTCAGATTTACCACCTTTGATTTAGGCGGTCACTTGCAAGCGAGGCGCCTTTGGAAGGATTACTTTCCAGAGGTGAATGGTATAGTCTTTTTAGTGGATGCAGCAGATCCAGAGAGATTTGCTGAATCGAAGGCCGAGTTAGAGTCATTGTTCAGAATTGAAGAACTTTCAAACGTGCCTTTTTTGATATTAGGCAATAAGATTGACTCACCAACTGCTGTAGGAGAGATCGAACTTAAGACAGCCTTAGGATTATACAACACAACGGGTAAGGACACAGGAAAGTTGAATGATGGCCAGAGACCTATCGAAGTTTTTATGGTTTCTGTCGTCATGAGGTCTGGATACAGCGAGGGTTTCAAGTGGCTCTCTCAATATATTTAGTCATTATTCGTGTCATGGTTACATTAGGAACACGGTTCCTTTCATCAATTGATCTCTGAAGATTTCGAAGTATAAATAATAATTTGCTCACGTGACAAGAGGATTATTTTTGAGGGCATCTTCTCACTGAAATGTTTTCGCCATCTTGATTAGTAGTCTTAATTAATATTAACTACCTTTAATAAACATAACATATATTAGGTCTTCTCATTACAATGGGTGACTTTGGTCAGAATAAAACGTCTTTACATCCCGAACCCAAGAAATGGAAAGCTCCAAAAGGTCCCAAGCCTGTGGGACATAAGAATAAGAATCATATTGGGTTGGGTAGAACCATCGCAAACCAGAGAAGGTTAGAAAACCTGATTTCGTTTTTACCTGATGGTGAGATGAGATTCACCACGGATAAAAAGGAGGCAAACTGGGTAAAATTGAGATCTGTTACTCAGGAAAACTCACTAGATGAATTTTTAAATACGGCACAATTAGCGGACACTGACTTCACAGCAGATAGAAATAATCAAGTCAAGATCATAAAAGTGGGTAACACAACAATCGCTGACCAAGATGGACTACTTAGCACCGAAGAAAGATCACAGTTGCGTAAGAAACATGAAATGTTTGAAAATAGGCTAACAATTCCTAGGCGACCGAAATGGACAAAAGATCAATCTAAAATTCAGATAGAAAGGCAGGAGAATTTGGCATTTTTAGATTGGAGAAGAGATTTAGCCTCCTTGACTGAGAATAATGACTTACTTTTAACTCCATTTGAGAGAAATTTAGAAGTATGGAGACAATTGTGGAGAGTAGTTGAAAGATGTGATTTGATTGTACAGATTGTTGATGCTCGAAATCCCTTACTTTTTAGGTCTGTTGACTTGGTGAATTATGTAAATGAGCTAAGCGATCCTGAAGACAACAAGGCAAAAGAGAATTTACTTTTAGTTAATAAAGCTGATTTATTAACTCTAAATCAAAGGAAGAAATGGTCGGAATATTTCATTACAAGGAATATCAACTTTGTCTTCTTCAGTGCAGCGAGGGCCAATGAGTTACTTGAGAAAGAAAGAGACGAATTAGAGAACGAGCTCAAAATTAAGAACCTAGATGCTAAGCTTTCCGATGAACAGGCTGATAACTTGGAAATAAAAGGCTTGGATCCCAGAATTCGTATACTTTCTGTTGACGAATTAGAAGATTTATTTTTAAAAGAAGCGCCAAAATTTAATATAGATCCTGAGTTTCCTGACCGCAAAACACAAATCGGATTAGTTGGTTATCCCAATGTTGGTAAGTCTTCCACCATAAATGCATTAGTCGGCTCCAAAAAGGTTTCAGTATCTTCTACACCAGGTAAGACTAAGCATTTCCAGACAATACACTTAACGCCTGAAATCTTACTCTGTGACTGTCCTGGATTGGTTTTTCCTAATTTCGCATACACTAATGGAGAACTAGTTTGCAATGGAGTATTACCGATTGATCAGTTAAGGGAACATATTTCACCTATCTCTTTAGTTTGTCAAAGGATTCCAAAATTTTTCTTAGAGGCAGTATATGGTATTCACATACCGATCAAGAGTGTGGAAGATGGGGGAAGTGGTGAGTATCCCACAGCTAGAGAATTGTTAAATGCATATGCAAGAGCTCGAGGTTACATGACTCAAGGTTTTGGCAGTGCCGATGAACCAAGAGCTTCAAGATATATTTTGAAGGATTTTGTGAATGGAAAGCTCAAGTTTGTAAATCCTCCACCGGAGAATGTTGGAAAGGACCTGTGGGAACTTCCAAGTCTTCAGGAAACGAGGGAATTCAACAAAGATTTGTATACTTTGCAAAATTTACCTGAATCCAGAAGGATGCAAATAATCTCTTCGTTATCATCTAAAAATATGACCACAGACGAGTTTGATCTTTCAAATGATTTACTGAAGTTAAGCTTTTCGATGCACAAAGGTAGCAAGGTGAACGATGCTTCTGATTCTTCAACTGCTCGAACGGGAAACACTATCTTTTATGGCGGAAAAAGAGCAGCTCTTGAAAGTGAAGGTGATGATCTTGATAAAGAATTCTTCGAGATGAATAATGTAAATGGAAAACTCAATAGCCCGTTTCATAAGCAAGGAGGACTTAAACTGGAAACCAAGAAGCATAACAAGAAGAATAAAAAATCTACTAAAAAAAATAGGGTTACAGCGTATTGAAGTGTATGCTGTTGTCTTCTGATGAATCTTAATGACTGATCTAATAGATTTTCTCTCATTAATAGTGAATATAAACCGTGTATAATATTTACGCTAAATTTTTATCCAAAATCACGTTTAATTGACAATAGAAAGATATATAGTATAACTATTTATGTCAACTACCTAGTAGATTCTGAAAGAGGGACCCATGGTCGACTTAATGACTAATGAGCCAACATTTTGCCAGTTCTTCTTCAACAAGGAAACCAAGAAATTAGCAGACATCATAATTTGGTTAACTAAGATATCTTCTTCCATTTCAACATTACCAATTGCAACAGCCAAACACAAAACCTTCTTCAATTGAAACTTGATGGTGGATTTAACATCAGTGACTTTACTATACAAGTCATCATTGTGAGAAACTGGGGTTGGGAACTTACCAGCCTTAGATAATTGAGGACCTAACAACCTTGGAACCTGCTTAATCAAAACTTCAGAAGCAATAAAAGCGTTATACTTCTTTGCTAATTTCTTGATCAACTTTTTGTTCTTGTTCAACTTTTTCAAGTCGTCAACAGACATAGCATCAACTCCGACAGACTTGGCCCTGTCTACATCAAAGGCATCACCAAAGATACAGATGGTCATGTTAGGTCTAGGAACCTGAGGTAATTTTAAAGTTCCAGAGAAACGTTTATCTCTTTGAGGGTCGTAGTTTTTTAAACCAACTTGCAATTCAACGGTTTCCAAGAAGTTTCTCTTCTTGGTTTCGTTAGAGAATTCCAATAACTTTTGGACGTGTTCACGAACCTGAGATGAAGCGATTTTTGACATCTTACTTTATTCGTCTCCCAAAAATATTTGGTAATTTTATGATTCGACGAGGATGGTTTTTGAATGAGAAGTGATTGAAAAATCTCATCATCATCTTTATATGCGAGTAAAAGTGAAAATTTTTGTGAAAAAAAGTATCACGTGAAAGTATTAGAATCGACGTGTGTTGCCCTGCCTACGTCGTATAATGTCTCCAAGATTATGTCGCTCTTAGGTTATAAGGTTTTAAGAAATGATATTGAAGCCAAAGGTATATTCATCACTGTTTAAAAAATCCGTATTGAGGGCTTGAAATGAATATTGAGCGTGCTCTGGCACTGCTCTTTAAAGCCAGAGTTCTGATTTTACATTCTAGGTACTTTCAAACTGCACTGGAGTTACTTGCTAGACGCGTTAGTATTGATAATGAAGTACGACGGAAAGTAGGAGGCAAAAAGCCATCGAGACAAGAGCTCATTGATATGACAAATATGATGACACAATCCAAACTTTTTCGCTTAGATTCAGAATTCAATATTTTTGATCAATCTATTACCCGTGTACTTGATTTAGGATCAGTACCTGGGAACTGGGCATTCTTCTCTCAAAATAGATTATGCCAAATTCATAGCATTGATTTGGAAAAATTCCAAGAGAAATGCCACATTGCTGGATTTGACATCCTTGTTGGGGAATCCTTACCGGGGATATCATCTATTCAAGGCAACATTTACTCGAAGATGTCGCACCACAATATATTGCTGCATTTTCAAGAGATTGCCGTTAAGAAGGAGATAAAATATAGTACTAGCCTCGAGCAAACAGTTTATCCACAAGAACAATCATACTTTGCTAAAGAGCAGGAAGATTCCGTAGTAGAGCAAGATTTAGAATCGATTACAGATGGGGTTCACAGCCTCTCTATTCGGGATTCACTCATTAAGACAAAAACTCCTTCTTCACGTACTGAAGGTTATAAAAATATTCCTTACAAACCTCAACTCGTTTTGTCTGATCTTTCTGTTCCCTTAATGCAACAAAGTGGGTTTTTTAGTAATACTGTGTCGAGACCACACCTCCGTTTTGGAGCGAAAGAGGCTTTAAATAAACCGATCGTTGATCCTTTGAAAGCTCCAATTGATCTTGCGGATGCAGCGTTACTTTTATGTAGCAATATTCTTGCACCAACAGGACGGTTTGTACTAAGGTTGTACAAGACCGACCCTGGGGATCCTGAGCTTGATCTCTTGCATGACCGTCTTCTCAAAGTGTTCAATAAGGTACATAAGTGGGGTGAGTCGGTTGGAAACGTGAACTCCTCATCGAATGAAGAGTTATTTTTCGTATGCTTTGATAAAAAAGAAGACAAGGAAATTAATATCAATCAAATCTTTCAATTCTAGAGCTTCCAATATTCTTTATTATAATAACGTTTTTCATGTTTATAAGAGTTGATGTATAAAGTCATTATATATAAGTGGCTAAAAAGTAAATACCTTATATAAACTAGAAGCTGTATATTTTTCAATTTAAACATCGAGGTCACCTCCGTTTTGAATTTGAGGAGATTCCGTTCCTTCGTTTAAACCTGAATCATTAAGGTCAATCAAAGTCTCGGTATCTGCTGTTCCATTTTTGGATATGCTAAGATTCTCAAAATTTTCTATGAGCCGATCGCTGATTTTCAGTTTATTATTAGACTTCAACTTTTCTTTCCATGCATTAACTGCATTCGCCACATCATCTTTATCACCTGAGTAATTAGCACTAAAGAATGCAGCCTCTGTGTCCTTTTCACTCTTAATTAACAATTCTAAGCATTTGTCTTTTTCTCCACTTAACCACCATGATTGCCATGCAATGTTATATTTTCCTTTCGCTTCACATTCTTCGGCTAGTTGCCTAAGACCGGCCCTGTTGTTCGATGATGACAACAATAGCAATAAGGAACCATGATCGTTAGCTAACCAAAAACATTCTTGAGCAAGCTTTATCTTCCACATGGTCAATGCCAAGTCTCCTAATTTTTTCCATTTATTAGAATTCATAATTGCAGTGGATGGATTCTCTTTTTGGTGCGACGAAAGCAAATTGAATGCCTGCTCTAAATTTCCTGTTGATAGAGATATTTGAAACTTTGAATCAAAATCTTGAGACAACGCAAATGATAATCCTAGATATCCTAACTTTTCGAAAAATCTCGATAGTTGATTCATTTCAGTTTTATTGAATCCAGTTAAAAGACTAGAGTATTCTTCGGACAAATCACCGGGAACTATAGAAGATAATTCTGGAATTTCTTCACCTGTTTCTTCCTCTAATATCGAACCCTTTGCAAACTGTTCTAAGTCACCTCTCATGACTAAAGTCTGAAGTTCTAAGACATCAGCATTAAGATACCATGGAACAACATTGAATGACTTATCGGTAAGATACAACTTGCCATCACTAGCTTTGTATCCAACAATGTAGTATTTATGATCAAAATGTCCCAAATTGATTATTTCACCTCCAACAAAATAATTCAATCTATTCGAAGTTCCTGTAGTATAAATAAACACATCTCCGATAAACTTCCCAGACAAAATGGGTTCAGATGTAGGCATCGTATACAAAACATCAAATGCTGAATCAGCGCCCTCTTCAGGATCTAATTCGTCTCTCTCTAATGCCTCTTCAAAGGTAGGAGCACTATAGCTCAAAAAGTAAGTCTCATCGCTCTTCTTAGAACCAATAAGATTATTTGAACTTTCGCCGACTGATGAAGATGTGATAATTGCCAAAAGTTCACCATTATCGGACCAAATTACATCCTGAATGTCATCATCCAAATCGACTCGTCTCACTAATTTTCCATATGTCCAGTCATAGAAGGAAATGCATCCTTCCAGTTTGACACCCAATAAAGCTCCTCCAAAAATTTTATCAGCTTGATAAATGAGATCAATTTTCTGATGTTCTTGAAAATTTTTGTAGGTCTTTACTGATAAGGGTGATTCTCTAATGGCAAATTGACAGTTATTAGAAAAATCTTGAGTGTTCCAGCAAAAGTCTAAAGCATTACCATAAGCTTTAGATCGCCAAGCTAGTGCAGTATATACAATGTATTCACCGTCCCCGCAAACCGTAGCATATCTTCCATTAGGCGAGTGAGCTAAGTACTGAGGATATATCTCTATAGATCCAAGCTCTCTTTGTTGCAAAGATAACGATTCCCCATCCTTGAGCCCTTCAGAGGAGCCCGGCTTGATAATGGACTGATAGACTTCTGAGTTTTTTGCATAGATCAATTTATTATTGGAATCCATTGAAAACAATGGTTCTTCGTTACCCAACTTTATAACGACATAACCTGAATCGCAACCAACTGCAACTAAGTTAGACTTTTGAAGAAGGGAGATACACCATACCCTTTCCAAACTATAATTTATCGATTTTTCTAGTTTGAAAGTATTAGAGTTCCAGAACCTAACAGTACCATCTTCTGAACCTGAAACAATTAATGGTAATTCGGGATGGAAAATAGCGAATGACACATTTGACAAATGTCCCTCTAATACCGCCACACAGGACTTCGTTTGATAGTCCCAAACTTTTATCGTCTTATCATCGGAACAAGTAATTAAATAAGGCTTATCCGATTGAGGGTAATAGTCAACGTAGTTTACACCTTTCACCTCATGAGCAATCAAAGTAAAATTCGGTTGTGAAGACCCCAAAGACCAAATTTTGACCGTTCTATCCAAGCAGGCAGATGCAAATGTATTTGGATCTTTGGGATTGAAATTTACACTCATAACGTAATGTTGGTGGCCCTCGAAGATCTGCTCCAACTTCCAATTATTTTCCCAATTCCACAACTTGATGGTCATATCATCGGATGACGTCAAAATATATGGCTTAGAGGGATGGACAGCTATGCTTCTAATATAGTCAGGGTGTGCTTCAAATTGCGAGATTTTTTCACCAGTGTTGTAATTATACACTCTAACATTAAAATCGTCTGAGCCAACAACTATCCAGTTCTTACGAGCAATAAATTTACCTGTACGAACAGGCAATTCCGTCACTTGAATTGACTTGACCAAGGTATTGGTAGCATATGACCAAATTTCTATCTTACCATTATACAATGTTGTTAAAATCCATGGTTCGGTAGGGTGAAAATCAATACCCTTAACCCTATCGGAACGAGTTGAAAATTGTTTAGTAACATCCAACTTCATCCTGGACCAAAATCTCTTTCTTATTCAATGGTTGATGAAGAAATGGATCTCAATAGCTCGTCTTTTATTGTATATTGTTATGCGAACTTAACACGTCGAGTTTATTGACAGAGATCAATTTCCTGCTTCAGCTATATAAATTAATTCGCGCACTACTATATTTCACAGCTATAATATATACCAACTTTGAGGTCCTACCACAATTAAGAAATATTTATTACGTGTCAAATACTCCTAGATTTAAAGTTCTACAGAATTATCTTCAGTTTCATTAAAGTTTATTTTGACTAATATACTGTCTCCACTCCAGATCTTTTCTCTTCCCTGTAACTACGCTCCAACATTTTTAAATCTTCTACATATGACATCCATTTTTCAGCAAACGCCCTATCAGAAAACCTGTCCTCAGCTATTTCAAGTCCTCTCTTATTCATAGTAGTGATATGATTGGCTGTCACCATTTCAGTATGTGATATAAATAATTTGATAAATAATTGTGACAAATTTGGAAAATCTATAGGCTTACCATCTGAAGCGTTTGAGTTTTTCATATTGAAAGTTAATAGCTCAGTATCGCTTCTTTGCAATGTTTCATCAAAGTCTGGATCCGAGCAACTTTTGAAGAAAAAGCCCACATTATTATACCATTTGGTGTTTGGGACCCCCTCTTCAACGACGATATCAATCCATGGACCTGCAGATGCATGGCAAATTGGGACTACTTTGTAGCTTAAATATTCCACAACGCCTATACCAAAGTGTTCATTCCACATCGCATTTAATCCATATTTTGATTTACGCAAATATGAGATCATTTGGTCATATGGACAATCGATTACCAATTCAACGTAATTTTCTAGATCGAGCCTCTTTATCGTCTCTCTTAAATCATTCAACACTGAAGTATCGTCTTTTGTACGACATGATCCAAGAAACACAATAGTGGGTAAGTCCCTTACTTGGCCCTTTTGAGATGAAAAGGATTTTAAAAACTTCGAGTATTCTAATAATATTAATTCGTGACGTTTCTCGGGTCTGAATTGGGCAACATATATCAACTTGTTTTCCTTTTCAGTAGGTAATATCTCATTCGTTTGCGCAGCAGGACCACAAGGCGGATATAATATTTCAAATTTGCGATTCATATTCAAAGACCACACTGTCGATAAATGGTTGTAAGTCCAAGTACCATTTGTCAAAGTGATATCAACCTTAGAACCTAAAAACTTATAAGTGTAATACAATATTGACCAATATATTAACTTCCCTAAGGCAAAAAAATCACTTGCAGTGCCTTTGAACTTCCGAAGTTGATTCATTGAGAATTCTGGAAACTTGAGCTTATTGAACATTTCTTTTTGAAGTATGGGATAATGAACGTAACTTAATATGGGTATTTTGAGCGCAACGCTTACTAACCAGTAACTACCTGGAAGACCAATCGTATCAATCCATATATCAGGAGACAATTCATTCATTGCTTCAAGTGATAATAAGCCTGATCCTAAGAGTTGGCCAATAATAGTAAAGTGTGTCCAATAGGATTCACTTATAAGGTTGCCGAACCTTCTCAAGTATATAAATACTACTCTTTTGGAATCAATATTTTTCACATTGAGTTTCTCCTCAGCTTTATTCAATATGTCTAATGGCTGGGCATCAAGATTAGTCGTATAGATTACAGCAATATTTCTATCATCCGACAATAAAGTTGCTTTTACTGCTTGCCATAGCACCTTTTCCCCACCACCGCCGTTGTTAGCATATGGATGAAAAAAACCAAAAAGGATTTTCCTTCTCGGGTCACTACCATCTCTGATTTTCATCTCCTCCTGAAAAGCTTGCTTATTCTCTTTGTCTTCATCATGTATTTTGAGCTTGTTGTTCATGAAATTCGTATAGAAAGATGGACATGAGCTAGCTAGAATTAACCGTCTTCTGTAGCTTGACCTCTTCGATCCAACTTTCAAATAAATCGGTTTGGGATAGTCAAGAACTTTCTGAATCCTTTCCCTCCAATTGTGCGGTGGGACAAAGAAGCGCTGTGGTAGTACAGTTCTTACTAGCTGTACTATCACGTAAAGCGCAACACATAATATCATAAGAAACAACATAGCTCTTGTGTGCTTATGATTGTCACGATGTATTAAACAGTAATGTTTAACACCTGGAATGCACGATATATATATGAGGTGTATTTACCGGAGGAGAATCTCAAGAGGAAATGCTACTATCCTACCCGTCTACCTTTTATATAGATAGATAAGAAAATGTCTAATTTTGCCTTCCTAATCGATGCGCCTAATTTTAGTGAGATCTCAAACGAAAAATGCTAGAAAATCGGAATATTCCGATTTCGGCATGGGCCGTAAATATAAGAGAAAGTTTTTTTTTTCTTTTTTTTCTCTTCCCTTTTTAAAAATGCACCTGTATTTCTTCCATGCACTATCATATTTCTTAAAACGGTTAAAATAGAACCCATCTTTTCCTTCGTACGCGTAAGGGTGTAGCATACCTTTGAGCGAGTTTACACAAGTTATTATTGCTCTTTCTAAGATTTTACTTAACTGACCCTCTTCCTCAGAGATATTGACACATAACAGGTTCCTAGATTTATCATCCGCATCCAGGAGACAGACGCTCTTTGAATAGTACTAGACAAATGAGTCTGACTGAGAGCAAAAGGACCCAGCCCTCCCTCAAAGAAAAAACTACGACAAATAAAGACTTGATCCTTTCATCATCTAAAGCAGAAAAGAACATTACAGTATCCATGGCGTCAGAGAATGATAATGATAGTTCAAAAAACAAGCCGTCATTGAGAAGGGAGGAGTTAGAGGAAATCGCGAAACAGCTCAAAAAAAAGTTGTCAAAGGCATCGATAGCTGCCAAACAATCTATTTCACCATTGAGTAAAGACCAAACAGATGCCATCTATAAAGTTGAAAAGTCCAGCCCGTTGAATCATCATCCTAAGAGACGGCTGTTCGCTTCTCCTACAAATTTTAGCGGGAAGATCTTGAGCTCTTCGTCCCTGGGTGACATGTATTCACCGCATGAAATATCTCCAACTCAAGTGAAATCACCAGCAGGTGTATTTTTGAATTCTTCCCCCTTGAAAAATATTGCAATAGACTCTGACGTTGATAAGTTGCCTGATAGTCCATCGAGAAAAAACGTCTCTGTTAAAAGGGAGTCCAAAGGAGAACCTCATATGATCTTGGAACAGGTACCGTATCCCAGCACACCTAAAAAAAACCCTGCGATCTTGATGCCATCATCTAGCTCCAAATCAGCGTTGCTGGACCACTCTCTGAATCAACAGACTACTCCAACCCTACAAAAGAAGCAGCTTTATGGTAACTCGAGCACTACGTCTTTATTGAAGACACCTACACAATCTCGACCAAATACAGGTGGCTCCTATAACGACGATGAGGGCGCTGATCTCTTGATGTATTTGGCAACGTCTCCCTCTCCTGCGAAACCATTTTACTCTAATACCCCAAGATCAAGTCATCACCAACATCATAACAGTTCCTCATCATCAGTGCCGAATTCTGCAGGGTCTTTATCAGTCTCGGGTAAACCACATTCTCCAAGCTCTCAGAATTCGTTTACTGCACCCCCTCCTTTGACTCCAAAACATAACCTTTCCAACTCGGCAAGGACTCCTCAAAATAGGGTCACTCCATCGGTCAACCTTCTCAATGCCTTAAACGCCACTACAGCTAATGGACTTCCTTCTTCTGGGTTGAGCCTTACTCCCGCTGGGTTCAATATGAGTGACTATGTCAACTTTTTTACGCCATCCCCTGGAAGTGCCAACGTGCATAATAGTAACAATTTAAGCGCACACTCGAAAGCATTTTTAAAGACGCCCGACTTTAACAATATAGTGAGCTCTTCAATGCAAAAGCAGAGGGTGGATGGTAAGATGATTAATTTTGATAAGGTATTGTTTGGAAACTCAAGTTCTAATGGGGAGTCGTACTCGAAAGAGTAATTCTTTTACTCAATTCTGAGGTTAAGGTTGTCTAGTTTCGTTTTCGTTAGTGTATCTGCTCCTCAGTTGCACTTCCAATGGTCTATAGATCTTTCATTTTTGCATCTTTATTTCTTTTTCGTTTTCTTTAATTCTCGATTGTAATTTAATATATGATTTTAATCATGACAAAGCTTTCTCAGTTATTTGTTACTCTGGCGCAAAATAGATTCCAAATGTTCGTAGTTTTGCAATTAGAAGTAATATTTGATGTACATTACTGCATCACATGACTAACTGGTAGAGGAAAATTTTATGGTCCCACGAACTCTCAAAGAAAGTACTCAGTATACTTAAGCATAATCAGTCATGGTCGTTTCTTCCACCAACGATCAACCGAAGAAAGCAATTGATAGTGTTAAAGATTCACTTGAGGCACTACAAATAGGAAATAGAAAAGGAGACTCGATTGAAGATGAAGGCGAGGAAAACGATGATGTAGCAAATGATTCAACTGACAAAAAGAAGAAAAAGAAGAAAAGTAAGAAGAAGAAGAAGATAACTAGTATTGATAGTTCATATCCTGATGGTGTTTTCCCAGAAGGTGAATGGCAAGAATATCCCTTAGAAATTAATAGTTACCGCACTTCATCGGAAGAACTTAGATATCTTGATAGGCAAAAGAATAATCACTGGCAAGACTTTCGTAAGGGAGCCGAAATACATAGAAGAGTGCGCCACAAGGCTCGATCCTCCATAAAACCGGGAATGAGTATGACAGAAATAGCTGATATTATTGAAAATTCAATCAGGGGGTACGTAGCGACTGATGATACTTTGAAAGCGGGAATTGGCTTTCCGACGGGACTTTCGTTGAATCACGTAGCTGCTCACTACACACCCAATGCTGGTGATAAGACTGTTTTGAATTATGAAGATGTTATGAAAGTAGATATTGGCGTCCATGTTAATGGACACATTGTTGATTCTGCGTTTACGTTGACCTTCGATGACAAGTACGATAATCTTCTTACAGCGGTAAGAGAAGCAACCAATACTGGTGTCAAAGAATCTGGAATTGATGTCAGATTGAATGACATTGGAGCTGCTGTACAAGAGGTAATGGAGTCGTATGAAATGGAGTTGAATGGCAAAACTTATCCGATAAAATGCATAAGAAACTTGAATGGCCATAATATCGGTGATTATGTGATCCATTCTGGTAAAACTGTTCCAATTGTACCAAATGGGGATATGACAAAGATGGAGGAGGGGGAGACTTTTGCCATTGAAACCTTTGGATCGACAGGAAATGGCTATGTTTTACCTCAAGGCGAATGCTCACATTATGCAAAGAACAAAGATGTCGATGATATCAGAATACCAACAGAAAGAGCAAGGACTCTTTTGAATACTATAAACAAGAATTTCGGAACTCTTCCATGGTGTCGCAGGTATCTTGATAGGACTGGAGAAGATAAGTATCTTTTGGCATTAAACCAGTTGGTCCGTGCCGGAATAGTTCAAGACTATCCACCAATTGTGGATATCAAAGGCAGTTATACTGCTCAATTTGAACACACAATACTTTTGCACCCTCATAAGAAAGAAGTTGTATCTCGCGGAGATGACTACTGAAATGCCCTATATTATTAGCTACGTAAATTGAACTATTTTACTAGTGAAATGTTCTTGTAGAATTGCATGTGATTATGAAAAATGGCAGGGGAATTTTATTACGAAAGAAGTGTGAAGCTCTTTTTAATATCAATTACTTGACCAGAGATGCTGAAGGAACCCGAGCCTGAAATAGTAGTCACTGCTTTTTTTAGTTATTCTCTATCTCAATCAGGAGACAACTCACGCTTTGTAGTTCGTTCACACAGGCTAATTTCATGCTTCAAAGTAAGGGTTGGTCGTGTCTGTACCTCAAATTGAGTGTTGGAATTTATTCTTTACTGAAATACTGCGCTAACTAAGCACTTGGTTGTCAGTATCAGCATAGTTCTATAAAGATAACTAATTTTTAATTGAGTTAATTTAATCAATCAATCGAAACTTTGTATTAAAGAAGCTTGAACTATAGTCGCAATGGATGTTTTACCAAATCTTTTAGAATTCAAGGGTAAGTATTTACAAATTGGGATAAATCAGCCACGCTATCATTCAAACGATGGATGCTTGGTAGGCAACTGTTCTTGAAAAAACTATAGACTGTGCTATAATTAAGAATTGTACTAACATTTTGCACCGTAGGAGACTTCACAAAGCCCACTACAGAATACTTGACGTTGTCAAATACAACCGACTCCCCACTAGCATTCAAGGTAAAGACAACCGCCCCTAAATTGTACTGTGTCAGACCAAATGCTAGCATAGTCAAACCAGGTTCAGAAGTTAAGATTTCAATTATTTTGCAAGGATTTACCCAGGAGTTACCGAAAGATTATAAGTGTAAGGATAAATTTTTACTAGTATCATTGCCGTGTCCTGATTTGGAAGATTCATCTAAGGTGAGCGAAGTTTGGTCAGAATTGGAGAATAAGTATAAGCTGCAGATGAATTCAAAAAAGTTGAGGGTGAATTATATTATTACGGGTGAAGATGATTCTTCAGCAAATGGGCATGACGTGGGTGATTCAAGTGCCTCTAACGTTATCCCTCCTACGGCTGCTGGAGCAGTTTCTGGCTCACAAATAGATAAGAGCAATGGGTCTTCTGAATTGCAAAAGGAACTTGACGCATCAACAGCTAAGATTAACAATTTATCACAAAAATTGGATTCCAACGAACGGGCCGGCGGAGCCACCTCTTCGACATCAAGTACTCCAAAGTCGGAGGAAGTAGGTAGTGCGGTGTCTTTACCTTATGCCTTTATATTGATATTATTGGCATTCTTCGTGGGATATTTAATTTTTTGATCTCAAGATCAATTTCTCTTGTTACGTCACCAATGATCTTCTCGGAAGGGACAGATTACATCAGATTCCTTCCGACCACCTTTTTTGTCAAGATATAGTAAACTTTTTACGCAATGTATCCTATTAGTTATCGATTATCTTATAATAATTAGTTGATTCGATTTCCGTTATTGTATTCACAGTATAAAGTTTATGGTATAAAATCAATATGTTTTTCTATTCTTCTATCTCAAATATTTAAACCGTCGAATTAGTTTGATAATTTTTGTATAGGCTCAAGTGTTTTATTAGAAATTTGTTACCATTATTTAATGTAGGTGTTATCAATTGATAAAAAATCACGTTTCGATATGATATGCAGAAAAAAAAAATACATAAGACCAGAAACTGAACTTGGGTCAGAGCAAAGCAACAGTGTAGTTTATGAAACATTATGGTTACGGCTACAATCAGGTCAGGTACTATAAACTTATTGAACACAATTATAGGTGCAGGTATTCTAGCCATGCCCTACGGGTTGAAGTCTAACGGCTTGCTCTTTGGATGTTTATTAATTGTGTGGTCTGCCTTAACTTCTTCATTCGGGTTATATCTACAAAATAAAGTAGCTAAATATACATCTCAAAGAGGAGTTGTATCTTATTTTAGCTTGGCACAATTAACTTATCCTAACTTGTCAATTGTGTTTGATTCAGCGATTTCAATAAAGTGTTTTGGTGTTGGCGTCAGCTATTTAGTTGTTATTGGAGATCTTATGCCGAAGATTATGGAAAGTCTAGAAGTAGATCCATCAAGCGTATTTATGGCAAGAAACTTTTGGATATCAATATTCATGATTTTGTTAATCATTCCGTTGTCCTATTTGAAAAAGCTAGACTCTTTGAAATATACTTCTGTTATTGCACTATTCTCAGTTGCCTATTTAATAATACTAGTCGTGGGTCACTATATCGTTAATGATGTGCCTCAAGATAAACATATAGATTTGATCGGACCAGTTTCAATTAAGTCAACGTTGTCATCTTTTCCAATATTTGTGTTCGCTTACACCTGCCATCAAAATATGTTTGCTATTATCAATGAACTACAATCTAGTGATAAGGATGGCTCTCAAACGAGACAAGCAAATATAATTATCAGTCGTGCTATATGTACAGCTCTTGTTTCATATTTAATTGTTGGTGTAATTGGTTATTTGAGCTTCGGAACAACTGTAAATGGTAACATAATCTCCATGTATTCTAAGGATTCTACACTGTCGCTTATTGGGAGATTGTGCATTGTAATTATGGTAAGTTTATCCTACCCACTACAATGTCATCCATGTAGAGGTTCGATCAATCATGTTATTCATTTTCTTAAGAATGGGGTTAATACTAGCAAATCACGAACTTTAAACGGTTACACATCTTTGAGTTCTGATGCAGAGTCTATCGGTGCCGAGGATTTACCACATGATGAATCGTTTGTTTCAACAACTCCGATGGAGGGAGCACCAGACACTGAGGGTCATGATCCTATAATTGTACCTTTAAGCTCAAAAAAATTTTACATCATAACCACATGCATAAACGTACTTTCATTTATTGTTGCAATTTCTGTTACTTCTTTAGAGCATGTATTGGCCTTTGTTGGATCGACAGGATCGACTTCAATTTCGTTCATACTCCCAGGATTGTTCGGCTACCTATTAATTAAGCCTTTGAATGGAAGCAGTTCGTTGAACAGGCTTGAGACTTTTTCTAAATATGGTGGATTAATGTTAGCCATTTGGGGTTTAGTCGTTATGTTTATATGTCTAGGTGCAACTATCTTTTTTGGGGCCAAACATTAACAATATCACTTACTCATAAACTATGTACATTTTTTTACGTTATTTAAATAGCAAATAGCAATTAATTAAAATCAAAAACTAAATTATAAAATGAGCTCATCCCGATCCCAACCTTTACCTTTCGTGTTTTCGATTCCATTGTCTGGCTGGGGCTCGTTGACATTTTTAATTTTCAATGCAAATGGATTTCTGTCACCTTTTTGCTTTAAATTGGCCAAAGTATGATTTACTTCTCTATGTTTGGCTTCATCGGCTCTTATTCTTAAAATCAAGTCTCTGAAACTAGAATTATCCTTAAGCTCTGGCCAGTACTGAACAGCAATTGTAGGAATTTCCACTTCTTTGAATTTGGGATTCTTTCCAAGATCCAATTCTTTTATCAAATGTGAATATGTACTCACAGCTTCTTCCTCTAAGTAGCCAACAAATCTATGGCAATATCTTGGGTTAATTAAGTAACACAAGAAAAATACGTTGCAAAAAATGCCTTGTCCAAAATAGATGACAAGACGAGTGAACCACGAGGGATCGCCCAACTTTATGAAAGTCAATAAATGCATTCGTTCATTATATGCTTCATCCAAAAGTGTTTCGATCCACGCTTTGTCTCTTCGCAAAAGACGTAGAGAGTGTAAGTGTCTAATGAAAGCTGCAACCATTCCAGGCACTCCTGCAATGCTTTCTAAAAAAATACATCTCGTCAACCATTTCGACTCAGTCATCTCGTATCGAGTTCCTTTAAAGCCCTCTATTTCCTCCTTCTCATTTCGAGGCTTTTTGTAACCAGTGACAAAATCAAAGGCAGCCCGAGCTAGTGTTGTACCCCCATAAGCAATCTTATCACCCCTAGTTTCAGGCACTCTATGTTCAAAATGAATTTTTTCGCAGTCTTTATCTGCGAACCATGGATGTGGAAACATAGGATGTGTGATAAACTGTCTATCATCATGCTTAGCGGATTCATCGTTCTCTAAAATCCTAGTCGATATAGAAAGCGGATTATGGCGGTGTGTTTCAGGTGCCGGTTGAGGTGCATGTGTCTTTATGGCACTTGATTTAAATCTCAAAGTGTACTTAGCTGCTACTGCTGCAGCAGGAATCAGACAAGCCGCAGTGTAAGTCCGTGCAACAAGCATTATATTTAATGTCGGTTAAGAATTTGGTGGGTGTTCAATTTATCTTTTATTTATACTTTAGGAAAGCAAGTGAAGGTATAGAAGAAAGACAGTAGCAAGTTAATTTTATGTTCCTACTTATAAGTATTACAGCTGACTAATACGTCTAGCCGCTTTTATCCGTTGCTACTAACGAAACACAATTTGATAAGGAAATGAAATTGACTCAAGTATATCTACACGGCTTCGAGACCACATAAAAAGGGAGAGTTGCAAAGTCATTCACACAGAAAGCTGACCACTCCCATCATCAGAAAAGAATTTATACGGAGCCGCTGCATTGTGACACCCGTTTTTTTACGTATGTGCCCCAATTTGAAGAGATTCGCAACCCCAGCTGGTCAGCAAAGTTGACACTTGTATATCACGTTTTGTAGCACGTGCTCTGAGATCTTTGTCTTTAGGTGATCTGAGTCTCTGACATTTCTAGACTCGCAATTTTTTCTCTTTCGCGCGTATGAACACGAATCGCCACTTTTTGAGGTGTTTCTATTTTGTGGTACTTTTTCCCCTTTGTCTTCGTCATTGATCAATATATAGACTGAAAGCGCATGAATCGGTTGATTTTAATGTTTTCAAAATTTTAGAGGTAAATATTAGCTTCTATATATTTTAATTTTAAACTTCACGGAAGAATAGGCTAAACTACTGAGAGTTGCAACTCAGCACATTCGCTTCATTTATCTTTTATTTCGAAACAGTAAAAGCACTTGAGAAGGTGTTTGATTAAATCAGGATCCATAGCTGCGAAGTTTTTGTTGCAGAAGGATCCGAAACTATAAGAAGCTTTCTATTTGCTATCAATTTTATATTTTTGAGGGTAGAAACGAACCTCTTCAGAGGCTTTCAGTGAAAAAGATTTGACTTTAAGTTATTAAGCTACGAGAGATGTCATTTAAATTATCTAACTTTTATGGCGATCCATTCGCTATTGCAACAGTATCCTTTGGCATAATGTCATGGATTATTGGTATAGCGGGAGCGGGGTCTGCACCTGATGTTGTGTCTCATTTCACATGGTGGGCTCTTGTGTATCAAATTATAATAGTTTTGGTTGTTTTGTTGTTGTACCTATTCAATACCCTTGAGCTATACAAATTTACATTGGTGGGCTTATTATCAGTAGCATTCGTCTACACTACAAATGCAACGAATAATCAAATCTATAGATCCAGCTCGGGCTCACAGTGTTGTGCTGCAGGATGCATTTTGTCCTCAATTTTAAATGTCATTTGGATAGTTTACTTTGGTGGGCATCCAGAGTCTCCAACAAATCAATTTGTCGATTCATTCTCCTTAAGGAGTCATACTCACAACCATGGCCACTTGGCGTCAAATGATAATCATAAGTTGGAAGAAGTAGAGGAGGTTGACTATAAGAAGTTTTCCTCTCAGGAAAACTTAGGAAATTCAAACACCAGTGCTCATTTTCAAGATAATAATCTTAGACAATCACAGTTGACTACAAACAATAAGTCAACAACAGCACCATATATGTCATCTTCGCAATTAAATGGTTTGGAAAATTTTTCCTCGTCTGATGTTCGTCAAAGCAGAGATTTGACAAGCAATAAAAGGCAAACTGTATACAATGATGAAGGCTCCAACAATAACATAACTTTCAGGTATAAGGCTCAAGCTCTATATTCGTATGATGCTAATCCTGATGATATAAATGAAATATCTTTCGTCAAAGACGAAATACTAGATGTTGACGATATTGACGGTAAGTGGTGGCAAGCAAGAAAATCAAATGGCCAAGTTGGAATTTGTCCTTCGAATTACGTTAAATTATTAAGTTAAATCAAAGAGATCTACAGGATAGAAGTGACCTTAAGTTATGTACAGTTATGTTACTTTATGCTAAGTAAAATTGAGTAAATTTCCTTCTCTGATGTGTGTTAAATCCAATTTATAAAATAAAAATATATATTTACAAACTACTAGGGCTCTTTTTTTGCTTGGGTTGGGCAATATTATAGTACTGCGACTGTTTTTGTGTCTTATTATGAAACTCAAAGTGTGTGTTACATTTGTTACATCGATAATAGATTTTAATACTTAAAATGTTGAAAAGTACATTGAGAGCTAGTCAAACTATACGAAATACGAGGCAACTGTATTTGACGATATTCAAACATTATTCTATTGCAAGTAATTCATCATATCTAGGAGATGCGTTGTCTACAGATGGTTCCATTCCAACAGTTGAGTTAGCTTATGATAAACACTCACCAAAGGGTGGTGCAGAGGATAGACTTTCCCCTTTAATAATGTTACATGGATTATTTGGTTCAAAGGCCAACACCAGAACTATTTCAAAACAATTAGCCTCTAGATTAGGTAGAGATATATACTGCTTAGACTTACGAGACTTCGGAGACTCTCCTCATATTGCCAGACTAGACTACCCATCTTTAGCAGCTGACGTCGAAAGATTTATCCATGAGCAAAAGCTCCACAAGCCTATTCTTGTTGGACATTCTATGGGTGCAAAGACAGCAATGGCTGTCGCTTTGCGTCGTCCAGATCTTCCAAGTATTATCGTTCTGGTGGACAACGCTCCTGTTAGTTCTCATTCAGGATCTACATCTCCTTTTTCAAAATATGTCAATCAACTTAGGCTTTCATTGGAGAAATACCATTACAGTAACATTAAAGATGTTGATGCCCAATTAGCAAAAGTTGAAAACTCCGAGCAAGTTCGTCAATTTTTGCTAACGAATCTTGTCCGAGGAAAAAAGGATGATCCTATAATTTCAAGGATACCTTTGAGTATTATTGGTGACGCAATTACCAAAGGAAAAATTGCCAGCTGGCCATTTGATCCGAACTACTGTAAGTGGAGTAATGGATCGGCTTTGTTCATCAGAGGCACGAATTCCGAATATGTTCCTGATGAATATTTACAAGACATTGGAGCATTTTTTCCTAATTTTGAAGTTAAGGATATTGAATCTGGTCATTGGGTGATCAGTGAAAAGCCAAATGAATTTGCCGATGTTCTTATAGAATTTATAGAAAGGAAAGAAGATATATAGACGTAGAGATCATAAAGAAGACACCTTGACATCGCCGTCTCCAACAAAGTCCTTATATACGCTAAATCTTCTTTGGTAATTAACAGGAATTCCCTCCCTAGCTTTTGGGAGCAAATCTTTGTCTAATTCTGCAAATAAAATAGTTTCACCTTCTCCTGCCTCGGCTATGATTTTACCATATGGATCTGCTACCAAAGAGTGACCATAAGCTTGGTATCCACCTCCCTCAACATCTCTTGCAGGACTGCACAATACAGTAAATATTTCATTATCAACGGCCCTAGCTCTGGCTAACAAATGCCAATGTAACGGCCCAGTTGTGGTATTGAACGCACCTGGATAAAACATGGCAAAAGAATTGTAAGGATTGCGAGCAGCAATCATTGCTAGCTCTGGAAATCTGATATCGTAGCAGATGCCTAAACCCACATTTCCAAAGTCGCCCAACTTAAACACTGTCGCCTTATCACCCGCGCTCAACGTAGTTGATTCTTTAAATGTGATACCATCTGGAATATCAATGTCAAACAAGTGGACCTTGCGGTGTTTGGCGATAATCTGGCCCTCCGGTGAAAATGTAAGAGATGTGTTGTAGACATTGCTGTCTTCTTTAGAGTCAATTTCAGGAATCGATCCACCCACAATAAATATTCCGTATTTATGAGCCAACGAAGACAAGAGCTTCGTTGTTTCACCGTCAGGGATAGATTCAGCATAATTACGAAATTGGTCGACTGCATAAGGTGAATTGAAGCATTCGGGCAACATCACCAAGTCAAGTTTTCCAATGGTTGACGTAGCTATGGCCCTGTCGATAAAGCTTTTGACTTTATCCAAATTGGCCGCTTTATCTCCACCAGCTTTTAACTGTATTAGAGCTATCTTTAAAGACTTTGAAAGCGGACTCTTGAGCACTGCAGAACTCATCTTTTTCTATGTTTAGTTTAATTTTAACAAAGATATAATATTTCCAGTATGCTTACAAACTTATCAAGAGCTTCGCACTTCAAATTAAGAAACTGCATATATACATCTAATCTAATCTAATCATACATAATTAGTATACCGTTTGTAACGGATATACTAAGCTTTCTCCTCTCTATTATCTGTTTCTTGAGCTCTTAAGTTATTTTTTCTCTGCTTATTCAATTGCTTAAACATGAATAAACTGGAAAGTAACACTCCACTCCCAGCTAGGCCCATTCCCATGTAAAATGCATTCCTCATACCCAAAACTTCAGTATCAAAATTCGAATGTTTCCCTTTCGTCCTATAGTATTCCACGGTTCCTGCTATTCCTAAACCTATCAGGATGGAATAATTAACAAAAGTTGAGACCAATGATCCTGCTATGCCTTGTTGAGATTTTGGAACAGCCATACTTATTAAAATACAGGCTGTAGGAAACGAACAATCCATTCCGAAAGGAGTGATGACTAAACTTACAAATTTTTGAGCCCAGTATATCTGCCCCACTGGTCTGGTTCCCATAATCACAAGACCAGCCAAAAAAAAGCACATCGCAATAAACATCACCAGTGACAGAGGTATTCTGCTCAAGAGAAATGCAGCCAGAAATGCAGCAACAAACCCAAAAACCAAACATGGTAATAGCTTTACACCTGATAAAATGTAATTATCTCCATCTATCAATTGAGACCACCTAAAAGTATAATACAACCATATGCCAAAACTTGACCATCCTGCGGCTATACAACCTAGTATAAAGCCCGTGTCACCTTGCATTACCTTAGGTGGTACGAGTGGATACTTGGCCCTGCGCTCTATAAAGACAAATGCAACCAATATTAAAATGCCAATTATTAGCAAGATATACACGTACGGTTTATCCCATCCAACATTAGGGCCCTGGTTCCATGCAAAATTGAACAATGCAAGGCCAGATATTCCAAAAATGGTCCCCAAAAAATCATGGCCACTGGTTTTAGAGTTTAATATATTCTTGGGTATTGCAGAATAGCCAATGAGAGCTATTACCATATAAATAATACCAGCAACCCAATAAGCCCACGGCCACCAAACTAACTGAGTAAATAAGCCACTGAATATCGCACCTAATATACATCCTCCAGGAGCGACTGCTCCAAATAAACACATGCATATGCTTTTTTTCTTTCCATCAGGATAATAGTGGCCAATTAAGGCTTGTGAATTGGGCATAAGAATTGCGGGTCCGATACCCTGTAGCGCTCTCATCACGTTAAAAGGAATCGAAGAACTTGAAAAAGCAGTAAACCCTGTGATTATAGTAAGTAAACCATACCATAAAAAGCCAATTATATACATTAATTTGTAGCCATACATGTCACCAAATCTACCAGATACGAGAATGAATGTACCAACAGTAAACGAAAATGCTGCTGAAAACCATGATACTTCACCTTCGTTGTTCTCGACACCAAACTGCTTTCCAATAGCAACTCCTGGGTTCATAGTTTGAGCAACCCCCGCCTGAGTGAGTAACTGAGAGAGACAAACACAGGCCACGAATAATACTTCTCTTTGCAATGTTATGTCTTCTGGAGGGGGGATGGGCGGTATGTGCAGTGTGGTCTTTGTGTTTAAACTCGAATGAAAACTCGCAGTATCACTATGCTCAGACCTTTCCACTTCCCCCTCATAATTTCCTTCGCCACTTGATCGCCTCAAGCTGCTATCACTCATTATCAAAAGGGTCTGAATAATTTAGTGGTATATTTTTGGAGTTTAAATGTGATATTCTTGCTATTTAATATAAAACATGATTGCAGTGCATGCTGACACACAAATTAGTAAATTTAATACAAGATAACATATGGAAAATCAAAAATCAAAATAATCGGAAATGCGGAAATGCGGACCGATTTTTCTTTAATTTAAGCGAGGGTATTTAGAGGTTTCCTTAAGCCACCTCAAATGCGGAATAAATATCTTCAGACAACGATCGGCCTCAGTCAGTTCGTCATTCCTGACGTAGCTGAGAAAATTTCCCATGTAATCTGTTTTTCTAGTAACGTCATTTTGGCCGTCAATTGCATCTCCTTCTTCATCGTAATAATTGGGGCAAATGCCCTGTGTGAAGAATTGTAAAACACGCAAGTCGAAATCGTAACCAACGTTGTCATATATATCAGCATACATACGTATGTGGTTTCCCAGACCTTCGTAAATAAGATCGTGATTATCTGCCAACCAATTCGGATAATATTTTGGATAAGACAAGTGCATGAACACTATAGATGAGTCTTTGTTAGACTGATCTAATGACTGTATAGGGTCATAATGCCCTAATGCCTTAGATCTAAATTCGTTGTTTTCTTCAGAGAAGTATCCTGTCCATTTAAATTGTTTTAGTATTTGAAAGTAGGGCTCCTTCATGACGTGGGCAGCAGCAATAAATGTTTCCTTGTCTCCCTCTCCAGCAGAACCTTGAGTCAACAAAGGATAGTAAAAATTAGGGCCGAAGACATTGTAGTACAAACTCAAAAGTAAAGTTTTCAAGTGTGAAGTTTTATTTATGATCAACATACCAGCTTCTGAAGATGGGTTGGGTAATGTACCTTCAAAATCATGATACGCAGAGTTCTGAAATGAATAATCACTAAGATCTAATGAATCTGACTTACCTTCTTTTTCTGCTCTCTTCTTATCATAGTTGGAGAATCTAATCTTCTTCTCCTTGACTTCGATTCCAGCTATATCATAATATTTTGGATTAGTAGTTCTAGCCCATGCATCTGGCCATATTATCAAACCCTTCTCCTTATATAGCTCAGAATCTACAATATAATCGACATCTTTAGTCGGAAAATTATCAGAGTCCAAATATATCACGTTTTCAAACTTTGAGCTTAAAATCGCTAGCATCTTATACTGAAATCCTCCCATACCAAATTTTTTCTTTAACTCAGAAGATAACTCAGTGTTGAAAAGATTACAGCGGGCATTATATTTAGGCAAAAGAATTTCACAAAAGTCTTTTTCATATTCATTCTCATTAGCTATGAATAACTCTATCGGGAGGTTTGCTCCAGTTGCTCTAATCTGCCTAATTACCAAATACGCCAACCACGAATATTGCCCACCACCAACTATAACGTAACCAGAAGATCCCGCATACTCCTTCCATTCAATATCAGTAGTCAAAACATTACCAAAGGTACTCAAATGCTTGGTTGCTCTTGTAATTTCTTCATTGACGTATCTTTTATGAGAATCTTTGAGTTCTCTGAAGGTGGAGTCTGGAATATCGAGAACATTTTCTAGATATTCTTTTGAAAAGAGGAATGAATCGTCATTGGAGAACTTCTCAGCTGCCTTATTTGTTTTATAAACATCTTTGATGGATGGAGACTTGAGGGCATACTTATCAAGATTTTTGAAGAAAAATGAGTAGTCCTTGATAGAAAGGTATGTGGAACGATCAAGTCCGGTGTTACTATTGAGATCCTCTGGAGACTGTGGCTCAAGAACCTCTAGCTCGGGAGGATCATGCGCTGGTCTGGCTCCCTGTATAACATTTTCTTCGCTATGCTTTTGGTTTGTGGTGGAAGATGAAGATAAATTGTCTGTCTTCTGTGATGTGAGATGAATAAATGCAACGATAATAAGAGTGATCACCAACACATGTATCTTGCGGCGAAAAAATACTTTTATATTAAACATGTCGAGTGACGTGCCTGGTTGCTTTGAACTCAGTAACCATTGATGGGATCAACAAAGCCCTCAAATAGTTCTTATTCGCTTGATAAACACGCCAACTTAATGCAGTGCGCGCTAAAATATTTTCCCTGTATGGCGTTTTAAAATGAACTACTACAGCGCTGTCTTAAAAAGAGGGAGCTATCAAACGGCTTTATCCTATACTACTGCAAACACTTCAAAAATGACAGATCAGCTAATTGCTTAAGAGAACGTTCACTCCGTGAAAATCAGAATATCACATCGAATGTTGAGAACATTCAGCTTGTTCCAAGACTAAAGAGAACGTGTTTAAGTCTGCTTTATTGCAAGTGCTTCAATGTTATTAAAATTTCTCTAGCGTTATACAAAATTTAATCATATTATTCAACTTATTAAACTTATTCAATTTCGATGGACTTTTGCAGGTATCGAGAGATTCAAGAGTGATTTGAATATTTGCTTAAGTAATACAAGATACAAAGTTGCAGGTTGCTGTGCTTGCACTACTAATAATAAAACTTAGTGTAACGCACCTCAGTGAAACTAACCATCAGATTACTTAACCCCAGATGAAGCAAACATCTATCTTCCAGGAATATAAATAATTGAGTTTATATATGACAAACTATTGAAACTTATAACATTATATTGTAAGTGAAAAATAGTCAGCTTCATGATTGGTCATAAGATTATAGTACTGGAATCAGCAAGATACATCAAGCGATATATGTCTACGCAGCTATCTAAGCTCCCAAAGAGTTCTTCTTTCACAGATTTTCTATCTCCTGATGCAAAAATTCCAACTGAGTCTGCTGCACTAGAGAATAAAGATAATATTGCAAATACTCCCAGGATATTGTCTCTGGGAAGCTTTTCCTGGACTTTACCAGAGCCCAGGCAAGAATACGTGTATTTAAGCTCTAGTGAGGTTGCATTGAGAGACTTGGGACTTTCTGCTTCGGAAGTGAATAATGAAGATTATCAAAAAATTGTCAGTGGCCAATTTTATTTGGAAAATAAAGAAAAATTTCGAGAAATGGGATACCCATTTCCATACTCTCAGGCATATGCTGGGTGGCAATTCGGCCAGTTTGCAGGTCAGTTGGGTGATGGGAGAGTTGTGAACTTGTTTGAGGTACCTAAAGTTAGCGACAATAAAATGAATAGGAAAATATATGAGCTACAATTGAAAGGTTCAGGAAAGACACCATATTCTAGATTTGCTGATGGAAAAGCCGTTTTAAGATCCTCGATTAGAGAGTATATAATCTCGGAGCACTTAAACTCTATTGGTATTCCATCAACGAGGGCTCTTTCTTTAACATATCTTCCAAAGACATATGCTCAAAGGGAAGGTGCTGAAAAATGTGCTATTGTTTCAAGATTTGCTGAACTGTGGGTACGATTAGGATCGTTCGATCTTTACAGATGGAGAGGAGATAGGAAGGGTATAAAAGATTTATCCGACTATGTTATAAATAACCTTTTCACTTATGGAGATTCAAAATTTAAATACTACGAAGATTTGATGAAGATAAAATCAGATTTCTATAATGAATCCAAAGACGTTATCGGTGAACTAAGTGATTATGACAAGATGTATTTCGAGATAATAATAAGGAATGCGGAAACAACTGCAATGTGGCAATGCTATGGGTTCCTCAATGGTGTATTGAATACCGATAATACTTCTGTTCTTGGTTTGTCTATGGACTTTGGCCCTTTTTCTATTATGGATAAATATGATCCAAACTATACTCCAAATTCAGAAGATCACGAATTGCGATATGGGTACCGTAATACTCCTACTGCTATTTGGTGGAATTTAACTCGAATGGGTGAGAATGTGGCTGAATTGATAGGGGCAGGTCCCAAAGTTTTGAATACTGAGGAATTTGATAATCTCTCACTGTCGCCTGAGTTGCAGGATAAGATTATAAAACGGGCTACTAAAATAATTGAAGGAGGTGGTCAAATCTTTCAATACGCTTTCACTTTAAAATATGTAGGTACTTTTTTCAAGCGATTGGGTATTTCAAACGATTCAATTGATATGCGGAATCCAGAAAGACATTACGAAGAATTTATTGAACCCATGTTAGGTGTTTTAAAGAAGCTTCAATGTGACTTCAACAAATTTTTCCTCCAAATTCAGTCGCTAAACATTGAGAATGAACAGAATACTTCAGAAAGTCTAGCCACGTCTTTTGTATCAAAAATATATAAGGACGACGAGGCTAGATATCTGAAAGAAGAGCTAATCGAAGATACCGCCGCCTGGTTAGATTTGTATAGAAATTTACTCAAGGATTCCGATCTGGCAGTGTCGAGAGCTAGTATCAGTTCAAACCGTAATCCATTGTTTTTACCTCGCAACTGGATCTTAGATGAAGTCATACAATACACCAATGACAGTAATGGAGAAGATTTGAGTTATTTAAAGAAACTCGAGAGGATGAGTCTTTATCCGTACGATAAATCAAAATGGGGTGATGATTTGAAGGAGCTTGAAGAGAGATGGTTAGTTCAAGGTGATGTCGATGAGTATCACTCGATGCTTCAGTGCAGCTGCTCTAGTTGAACCATTTGATGTTCGCACTTTTTTGCTTCCTATACCTTTACATATATAGTAGTACTTCAAAAAATTGAAATCAAATATAGGATTTATTTTAATTACATATCGTTACATAAACATGATCATTTCATTAAATCACAATTAGGTCCTGAATGCATCCTGGGCATCCTTGTAGCCTTTGTGGAAGGCTTCCTTGGCTTGCTTCTGAACCGACGGGTCCAAAGAGCTAATTCTTGAGTCTAACTTATCATTTCCAGTACTGAAGCCACTGTTGGAGCTCGTGTCATCCTTGGATGTAGACAGCTTCCCATACAGGTAGTTAGCGCCTGAACCATATGCTGCGTTACCTGCATTGGAATGTTGACTATCTCTAGCGGTTTTGTGAGGAACGTCATTTCTTGACGACACATATCCAGCTGCACCAGAAGGCGCAGAAGAATCGACTACAGCGGCTCTAGATTGATCCTCAGATATCGCATAGTCATTGGTAGACGAATGTTGACCACTTCCTGAATTAGAACCATAGTTGCCTTTTCCTGATGTTCCAACTCCCGAATGAGACTTTACGCCGCTCCCAGAGGTGTCGAACCCTGAGTAACCTGAAGACCCATGGGCACCACTTCCTGCATTCGATGTGTAAGAATCACCCTTGGAACCAGTTGTTGAGCTTTTGCCATATGGATCAGACGTAGCATTCGACCTTGAAGAATCCTTACTGTAAGGATCAGAAGTCGTTCCCCCTGATTTTGAGGAACCATAAGCAGCACCGCCAGCACCTGCAGCACCTACTGCAGCACCGGATCCTAGACCACTTCCAGACACGTTACCTGCGTCGGAATTTTTACCAGTGGAAGAAGCTCCAGTCTTAGAATCACCTTTAGAACCAAATTTGGTACCAATTCCACCTTCGATACCAGATATGTTCTCTTTGCCAATTGCATTTCCTGCCTTTTTATCTAAGTCATTCGCATACTTGGAAGCTTCTTCCTTGTTTAAATTGCCCTCTTTATACTGCTTTTGGACCTCTCCAGTAAGATTATCTTTACCTATGACTTTACCACCTTGTTTGTCAACATCGTCGACATCCTTTTTACTAATTTTGCTTTGAATCTTGTCTGCTAATCCCATTTTGCTTTGTATGCCACCTAATATCTCTTAGCCTCATTCAAATATACTCGTTATTTATAATAGTTTGAGCCTCAGAAAAGGTGTCAGTACTTTGCTGGGTTGCTCTAGAAAAACAACTGTAAGTGGTTGCGGTGGTTGCGAAAAACTAAGGGCTCAGCTACACGTCACGTGTGAAATTCGGGAATTTCAAGCTTAAGCTAGCATCAGCAATTTTACGATAACAGTGGCTATATATGAGATCATCGACTATGGCGAAGCCATCAGCTTTTCTTTTTTTCTTTAATTATGTGGCTTACGTACAACTAAACTCAAATCCAAAATACGTAATGACTCAATTGCAGCAAAATTATATAATTGGAATACGTAATTTCATATTGTAACTAAACTTCTTAAAATACTTTTACTTTTGTATTGTCACTGGAACTTTCACATTCACTATAGTGTTATTAGAAAGATGAAAGGTTACTCTGAGATAATAAAAGCGACCCATGAAACATGATTGAAAAGATGGAAGCAAACAGAATCTATCATAAGAAGGCACTGTGTGCTTTTTATTGTCTCCCTTTAACTTTGCTGAATCTAGGTTAACAATAAGGTTAAATCTCTTGTTTCCAGGTTTCGACGAACAGGTTGAAATTGAACGGATAGCAGACAACGATCTTTGATTGTTCTCATATTCATTTCCATTTGCTTGTATCAGTATATCGGTGAGTTCTAAATTCATGTAATTTTCATCCATTTTGCAAATGGCCTTCATGTCACGCACAAACTGACTTTCAAGCTTGTAGTTTTGATGTCCTAGTTTAGTCAAAAGTTTACCAATTTCAAGACTTTTCGAGCGTACAGGTAACTTTGTATGCTGTGTGAAATTATCCGAATCCCCTACATATTCAAGTTGTGGAATACACTCATTTTTATACAATAAGTCATGATTTAGCTCGATTGGAATTTGGTCACCATTAGACTTGAATGTAAATACGACTAAATCGCACGAAATCAGTCGCAATTCTGGCCCTTTTTTGTTTTGAAATGGGAGGTCAATTGAAAAATCGATTTGAACGTCTAATAGTCGAGGTGATTCTATTACTTTCTCAGTCCTTCTGAACCTTGGAGGAGGGATATATTTCACTATATGATCAACTTTGGGTACTTGTATCCGCACGCATCCTAGTTGTTTCACCAGACCGAGAATATTACTTTTATTAATTGGGTGTACTACTTCGATATTTTCTTTGAAAGACTGTTGCTTTATATCTCTGTAGGGGCCTCTTCTATAGCATTGTTTTGCCTTCTCTATTTGCAATTCAGCTTCCGCTAGTCTAGTCGAACCATCTATAATTTCTCCCACATTTCCTTCATTGATAAACTTCACAAGTTGGTTTCCTGACTCAATTTTTTGATCTAAACTTCTCATAAACATATCATAAAGTACTCTGTTTTCAGTTAATTTCATTAGTTTTTCATTTTCAGTGAAACGTTTCGATTCTTTAACGACCCTAATGTAATTTCTTCTTTCCTTTAAGATAACATATTCGTCTCCACTGTTGTTGACCAATTTTGTTCTATCGATATCACGCAAGTCCTCGTCTACATTATATGCCGATTTGCGTCCAATAAATCTAGCTAGAACATCATAACTCACTGAAGAGTCCACGAATGAGAAATCTTTCATATGAGTATTCAGATTCAAAGGCGCTTCATATTTGGAAAGTCCCAAAGTAGGTGGCAATTCGACATGACTACTTAAATTATGTTCATTGCATTGGGAATCTAAAAGTGATTCTGGAATTTTAAAATTGAAAAACCTTTTATACGTCTCCTTCGGCAATAACAGTCTTCCTCTCATTGAAATGAGGGTGCCATCAATCGGATCATGCTGATAAGGGCAAAAATATTGTTCCAGTTTATCTTCTAGTAATCTATTCACATACGCTTCTGTCCAAGAAGCACTAAAATCAAAAATTTCCAAAAATTTTTTGATTACTACCGGTCTCTTATCAGCTGCATTTTTAGTATTTGAAACAATAAAATTACCTTCCAAAAGAACATTAAACATATCGAAGGGAATTTCGTCATTTGTTTCATTAGCGATAACAACATAGCCATTCAACAAATCGCCTTGCTTATACTCGTGGAGAGTTGGATCTATTATTTCCAATTTCTTGCCAAAATCGCCAACCTCTTTTGTAAAAAAGACTTCAAGTTTGACACCGTTTGAAACAGTGTTACGAGTATCCGTTAAATTCTTCAACCTGTGAGTATTATCCAATATAGTTTCCTGCCACAGACTTGAAGATTGGTCTGCTAAGATCAATCTTTCACCATCAAGTCCCCTTCCTCCCGCCACAGAGGTTGTGGCTGTAGTATTCGAATTGCTCGAGAAAGGATTGGAATCTGCTGATGAAATTGATGAATGCTCATACATCGGAGGTTCCGGGCCTTCATTTGATACATTTACACTCTTGAAAATAGTAGATGCATACATGTCATATGAAGGTAAAATACTCCATATCGGTGCCTCATTGTCAAGTGATGGTAGTCCGGTAGGACTATTTTCATCGGCCACGTTGTCGTGCTCCATATATACTCTCTTCAAAGTTTACTCGTAATCCTAACTGAATAGAAACCAGCTATCGTCTTCTTTTATATACATATTATCAACTAATGTGACAATTTGTAATCATTCTGTGACTCACTAAATTTAATTTTAGACTGCGAGATAGGACAATTTGTAATCACCGCGTAAAGATGTAAGTTCGCACTCTCGCAGCCTCTCGATTCTACGAGTTACAATAATATTTCGTTTGTACATATTCGCACCCCACGCTTTGACGATCGTGGGGATCACAGAAATCTTTCGCTAACGGATCAAGAATCTTTTCCGTATCACGTTCCCCGAACAAATGATCTAGGGAAGAGTGAGAGTTTGAGGGTTAGAGTGTTCGGGTAAAAGGATAAAGACTCAAAAATGATTCAGTTTTATGCATTATTGAAAAATAAAATTAAACTAATACAACAAGATAATACATATGTTAGCCACAACTGATGTGATAAATAACATGATAGATAAATATATGGATTTGATATAATGACTAAGATGACAGATAAATAATAAGCCATTGTTCATGAATTTATGAATTGAATGCCGACGATTAACCTCAAGAAATAAGTAGTTGGTCGCAAATAAATATGCGGATTGGTGAAGCACTTACCACTCGCAAGCAGTCGAAGCAAATGCAACCATGTGATGATTGAAAAGTCTTCATATGAATAAAAATATGACTAAAACTAATCTTCTTTTTTCATTTTAAGTAAATTTGTGAAAAATGTCTTCTTGCAGCCTAGGTCCGCCTTTAAAATCTCATTGTACCAACGGATGTATTTCACCTTCAAATTTTCGCTGTATAAGCCCTGAACGACAGCGATATCACTTATGCCTGCTGCTTTCAGCAACGAAAAGACCCATGTAAAATTATTCATGAAGATTCGAGCTGTATAGGCCATGATATCAAGTGCAAACATAAGCACGACTGGAGTAGCGATTATTGATATGAATATGTGGGACAAGATTGTCACCTTCAGCTCCATTAATCTAAGCAATTCTACTACTATCATTATATTTGGCCAGAATACTACGATTTCTGCTGGATTACCGTAGGGTACGTTGCTCTTTGTTATATATGGCTCAACCCCTGGTGTTATCAAGATCGTGCGTTACCCGTAAGCGTGGAGTTCCATAATGAGAAGGGGCGGCGAAAATTATTTTTCTTTTATTTTTTACTTTTTTCTTTGTATCTGGGATCCTGCGCTCTGAATACAATCAGTGTTTGCTACAGCAAAGCAACAACATTCCTGTATGTCTTACATGATGATATAACTACTTAACCTTATCTACATTATCCTAGTCCATTCGAGGAGGATCAACAAGTTTCTGAAGTGACAACATACTAACTTTTACATAATTTTACGGATACGCTGGTCAAAATCGCACGAATTAGCCATACTAGACTGTATGCCTTTTAATCACGCATTTGCTTAATTTATGTACCCCGCTATTTTCTAGACCCTAGTGTCCCTCATTCTGGCATACGAAGTCTACAAAAACTACCACATTTTTAGATAATGTGGGACTGGGCCATAATAATCGTATGCTTAATAAACCCATTTGAAAGATGATCTTCAGTCGGAGATGTTACGAAAACATACATTCATATTACTATACCCATCCCGCACCATATTTTGAGCTAAATTCTTTGCTCTAACCAGCTTACTTTCCTAGTTCTTCTTAATTCTCATGGAAAAGTCGTAGAGAGCATGAGGGCGCCGTTGTCAGGTTGCACTATTTTGCTGATTTTTAATAATATAGTACCAGGGGAAGCACTTATGGCGTAGCCAGATACAGTCTCACATTCTACAATTTGAGGTGTAAGATGTATTATGGTTAAGAACGTGCCAGTAGCAAGCATGATTTACTTGAGGATTTGCGGAATAACTTGAGGTCGGACTTGTATCGTTTTTTTAGTTCATGGTCCGTGCTTCTCTGGTAACATTACAACAGTTACCAAAACCAGTAATGTGTTGCGGTGTCTTCATTCACTAGTCAGACTTCTCAGCCCAGCTTTAAAGTAAAGGAGCTCCTTTTTGTCCTAAATAAGATATGTTGTGAGTTCGATCAAATGGTTTCCAGGGATGCAAAAAAGACCATCGTTGGTTTTATTGCTAATTAGCAAACGACGTCGTGCTTCCTCGTGCCAAAAAGCATATTGGATTATACCTAAGTCTGATAAAAACAGGATAAACCTCCCTCTGTCAGTGCTAGTCACCAGGCTCAAAATAGAGCAGAATGAAATTACACTGCAAATTTTCTACGATCTTATTTCAATAAGCTCGTTATGAGATAGGAATGAGATGACCAGTAGTAAAGATTGCAAATGAAGCTAATTTCTACATAGGACTTAACTCATGTCATCTTATAAAAGTACGCTTAACTGATATCGCAACGATTTGGCCTGGCTAGCTCAATCGGTAGAGCGTTTGACTCTTAAGTAAAGAGAAGCGATCAAAAGGTTGCGGGTTCGACCCCCGCGTCGGGCTAGCTCTAATTAATTTTTTAATCTTTTATACGATTAACTTAAGTTCCCTAGTTATATAGCTTGCGTCGTTTTATCTTCTTCTACAATCTAAATGATCAGGATATGCTTGATTTTGATCGATTCAATCCTATTTCATGAAAATTATTGTGTGAGTCATTGTGGTGCTCATTTAATGAGTCAAAACAATTTTTTTTTTTTTTATTTCACTTAGTACATTATATTAACGTATAGCTTTAACGTCTACAAATAGTTATGGGCAAATTGCCAAGAGAACTAAGCTCAAGGGAAGAGACCATTAAAGATGTGCCCTACTCTGAAAATTCATCAAATAGGTTTTGGAAACTACTTTCGAGTGTTTCTAAACGTTTAGATTCGCTAGGAGTAGAATCAAGAGGTATAGAGAGAATCAAACCTTATGAGAGATCTACAAATAAAACTAAGCAGCTTATTTCAGTATGTGGCTTATGGCTCTCTGCATGTGGCGGGTTAAGTTCGATGTCTTCTTTTTATTTGGGACCTCTCTTATTTGAGCTAGGTTTGAAAAATACCTTAATTGCAGGCTTGATTGGACAAGCGATTGGATGTGGTGTTGCTGCATATTGCTCATTAATGGGTCCAAGATCTGGCTGTCGACAAATGGTAAGCGCTAGGTTTTTATTTGGTTGGTGGTTTGTAAAATTGGTCGGTCTTGTGAGCATCATTGGGGTCTTGGGATGGTCAGTGGTTAACTGTGTTGTGGGCGGCCAAATCCTAGCAAGTATTAGCGATGGAAAACTTCCTCTTGTTGTTGGAATCATAATTATCGCTTGTGTTTCTTTACTAGTAGCAATTGGTGGAATTAAACAATTATTGAAGGTGGAAACTATATTAAGTTTACCCGTGAATTTTGCATTTCTACTCTTGTACATCGTTGCTTCTAAGAAATTTCACTATTTGTCAAATGCCAATGTGCCAGGCATCGACGCAGCTACTATCAAGGGAAATTGGCTTTCGTTCCTTTCACTTTCATATTCGGTAACTTCAACCTGGGGCTCAATTGCATCAGATTACTATATTTTATTTCCCGAAGATACACCAGACGTTCAGGTTTTCTGCTTAACATTCTTTGGTATTCTTATACCCACGACCTTTGTAGCTACTGCTGGTCTCTTAATAGGAAATGTCGCTCTTTCTTACGAGCCTTGGGGCACAGCATATGAAGAATATGGTATGGGTGGCTTACTTAATGCGGCCTTTCTACCCTGGGGTGGTGGAGGCAAGTTTTTATTAATCTTGATATTTTTGTCGTTGATATCCAACAATATTGTCAATACTTATTCCGCCGCTTTTAGTATCCAGTTATCTGCAATTCCGCTTGCTAGAGTTCCAAGATGGATATGGGCTTTTGTTGTAACTATTGTATACTTGGTATGTGCATTGGTTGGAAGGAACAAGTTCTCAACAATTTTAGGTAACTTTTTGCCAATGATTGGTTATTGGATTTCAATGTATTTTATAATGCTCTTAGAAGAAAATACAATATTCAGGACTGATAGATTCATTCACTTATACACTGCTGAGCTTCCAGATGACGAGCCTAATACTGAGCGATACATCTCAAAACTGATTAGACGTACACAGCACTACAATTTTGCAATATGGGATAAATACGGTAAACTAACTCATGGTTATGCTTCCACACTTTCATTTATCATAGGTGCTACAGGTGCTGCGGTCGGAATGTCACAAACTTATTGGATTGGTCCTATTGCTCGTGCTGTAGGTGGTCAGTATGGTGGTGATATTGCCATGTGGCTAGTTATGGGATTCAGTGGGTTATGCTTTCCTCCATTAAGATATTTAGAGCTTAAACGGTATGGTCGTTGATGTGTCTATGGATGTTACATTAAAATGTGAGTATAGCTAGCTCATGTGTTTTAGATTTAAAGAGATATTATTATTTAGTATTTAATAGACTTTTTCATACCTGAACTTTTTACGAGCATGGTGCCAAAAAAATTGGTCCCCGATTGAGAATTTTTCAAAACTTGAAAACTAATTTGAATTACGTGTCTCACTAAAAGTCCCACTTATCCGAACTATTACTTACTAGTTCAAAGACTTAATCTTTGTGAGTTAACGAGGTAACAACATTCTTTCTGCTGCTTCAATTTTAAGCATTGCCATTTGTCTTCACTACTGTATAATTTGATTCCTGAAAATGTCTACACCAGCCGAAATCATTGCTGCTAGAGTCAATGGGTCCCACCTTACGAGTGAGAAATCATTCGTAGACCTCAACTCTCCATCAGACTCTGATGGTTCCGAATCTGCGCGAGCAGGGAGCCCTGATGATCATTCTATGAACACTTCGGTACCCTCCATTTCTGATGAGTCTGCATTTCCAGCTTTGGGCGGTAAGAGAGCCGACGTAGCAAATGCTACACCAACTTGGGGCCCCAAAATGGATTCTGCTGGCTCAGGTGACTTGGCTAATAGTCTGTCAAAGACTTCTTCGCCTTCTATTGGAAGTGGAAAAATTAAATCATCTACGATTCAAGAGGCATTTTCGCTAGGTGCTGACGATCAGTTGAACGTAGCTAGGCCCGAATTCATTAAGATTCTAACTTATGTAAAGTCTGAGACTAATACTAGCATTGAGTGTACCACTTCTCATCACACCAAGAAGCGGACATTTTTAATCACTGGAAAACCAACGGACGTTAAATTAGCGAAGAGACTTATAATCAAAGATTTAACTAAGCCTGTCAAGATAAGTTTCAGTGTCCCAGCTAAAATCAGATCTCGGATTATCGGTCAACAAGGTCGAACTTTGAAACCAATTATCCAAGGAAATGAAGTTAAAATTGATATTGCACATCCTGAATCTTCTGATAATAACGAAGACGAAAAGGAAGACATATTTGACGATTTAGTAAAAGTCACTATTGAGGGAGATGTTGAAGGTTGTAAACATGCGAAAGCTCAAATAATGGATATAGTGAAAGAAGAGACCAAGAACATGCCAATAAATCTTTCTGTCGATCCAATGATTTTACCGTTCGTCAGTCATATCCTCAAAGACATTCCAGGGAAATTTGAAGAGTTAGACATCTCAATTCCAGAACGCAATGATAATAGCTCAAAAATTCGCCTATATGGAGATAGAGAGGCTGTTTTAAAGGCGAGAAATGACATAAAGAATTTACTTGACAAGACAGCCGATAAAATTACAGTTGAAGAAGTTGCAATTCCTAAGTTAAAACAAAAGTTTTTGCCGATTGATGAAATTTTAGAAGAGGAGAATATCTTGATTAGATTGCCTAAGAATGAAGAGGGTAACGTCGAATTTGTTGGTGAACTGAAAAAGATTCCAATTGCAATTGAAAGAGCAAGAAAGACGACGTCTCAATATCAAGTTGATATCTTGGATATGTCAAAAGCACACAAAGGTAATCTATTGCATGTCAGGGCTGTTGCGGCATTGCTAGAATCTAATGGAACCTTTAAAAAAATTGCTGATGAAAATAATGTCCTGATAAATGTGCCTAGTTCCATAGAATTAGCAAATACAAATGTTAAATCCATTCCACTAGAAGTTACCTTTAAGAACGACGAACTTGAAAGGGTGAAAAATGCCAAAAGGTCAATAGTCTCAGCTGTTAACTCTATTTCACCAGATTCAACAAAGATTATTTCTGATATTGACGAATTTCTCTTGAGTAAAGTTCCTGGTGTCATTGACGAGTCTGCAGCAGAAAATTCGATCTCCTATGTTATCCTTGGTAGATACATCACCTTATTTTCTGCTGCAGAAGAAGACGACATTGATTTCGTGGACGAAGCAAGTTCATCAAATGCACTAGATGATATTGATAATCTTTTAAATCAATTGAGAGACATGTCCCAAAATTTGCAATCCACAGTTTTGAGTATTGAAGCCAATGATCAAGCTCACATCTCTGGTCCCAGTGGTAGAACTTTATCTCTCATTATGAAAAGAATTGAGCCAGATTCAGTCATGATAAAGTTTCACTTTAACGGCGAAAGAAGATCAGAGAATGAACTTTTCATACAAGGTTTAAAATCCCAAACTGTTATCGTGATACAAAGCATTGAAAGAGTTCTTTCTGATTTCAAAGAATTTAAGGACGAATACAAAACATCTTTCCAAGTTCCCACGTCAATTTTATCAAGATTAATTGGAAAAAATGGATCCAATTTAAATTCATTGAGAAAAGAGTATGGCATCAAAATAGACGTCTCCGAAAATGAGCTGGATAACAAAGAGAATGATAATAAGACAGAAATCAGGATCACTGGCGTAAAATTGAATTCCGACGAATGTGCAAACCGCATTCAACAACTATCTAAGAAATGGTCAGATGAAACTTTAGTGAGATTGAAAGTAGACTCTCAATTCCACAGACGATTAATAGGACCTCATGGAGTCTACATTAATAGGTTGCAGGAAAAGTACAAAGTTAATATAAGGTTTCCTTCATCTGTCAGTCTTGAGTCTTCGTATCCCGATGCTCCAAAATCGAAAGATGAAGTTACTATAAAGGGGCCCTCTAAAGCTGTCTCAAAGGCTGAAGAGGAGCTTATGGACTTTTATCATTATGAAAAAGAGAATGGTCATAAGCAGAGTGTAAAGATACCCACCAAGGCCATCGCTAGAGTTATTGGTAGATCTGGAGAAACCATAAAGGACTTGGCCGATGGCACTGGTATTGACTACAGATTTAATCGTAGTAAAGAGTTTGAAGAGGAAAACGGTTATGCTGAGGTTGAGCTTACTGGTTCCAAATCTGCCTTGAAAATGGCCGTTAAAAAGATTCAAGACATTATCGACGAAGTTGAAAACACTACCTCAATATCTATCTCAGTAGACCCTAAATTCCATCGTGACTTGGTAGGTCCTGGAGGCTCTGTGATGAAGGAAATAATCTCTAAAGCTGGTGGAGACGGATATTCAGGAATTAGATATAACAGGCTTTTGACTGTTCCCAACGAAGGTACGGGATCGAATCAAGTATCTTCTCAGGGTAATAAAGACGTTGTTGATAAAATCATAGCACAAGTTCGTGATATTGTAGCTAATAAGGAAGCCGAACTTATTGTCAACTATGAATTACCTAAGGAGAAACATAGATTGATTATTGGTCCATCAGGATCTATTCGTCATTCCTTACAAGATGAATTCAATGTGTTCATTGATGTTCCCAGACCAAATGACCTGTCAACTACCATCAAACTAAAAGGAAGAAAGGAGAAAATCGACTCATTAATAGAAAAGCTAAACATTTTAACGAAAGATAACTGGACAGCGTCGGTTGATGTTCCTGAAGCTTATCACAGTTTTGTTAGCGAGCGAGGGGCAGTTTTTAAAAAATTAAAGTCGAAATTCAATATTGAAATTCAACACGGAAATATGACTAGAAGGGCCGCCAAGTTGTCAAGCTCATCTGTTCCAAGTCCCCCAGAAGCTGCGCATCCACACGAAGAGGAGAACTTTAAATTTTCAACTATTCCTCTCGAACAAGAGACTGACACATCTAAAGTAATTCCATGGAGAGTAAAGGGAGAATCTGTAGATTCGGATAATGCACTAAGAGTTATTAAGGAGCGTTTAGAAAATGCCAAAAAGGCGGATACAATAGGTTGGATATATGTTAAAAAGCCTTCAGATTTGTCAAAGATCGTAGGTACACAAGGTTCTACTCTTGACCGCATAAGAAATGAGACTGGGTGCTCCATATTTGTTCCGAGGCCAAACGACAAAAATCCAAATTTTATACATTTAATTGGGTCTCAAGATTCGGTATCATCCGCTAAGGGAGCTATTGAAAAGCTCATTAGCTAATTTTTTTATACTTTATTTCAAAATTAAAATGATACATAATGTGAACGAATAAATTTATTAGATTACCTCGATTCTCTATATCTTTCGAGCGCTCTTTCGCGTGTTTCTTTGTGATCTACGATGGGCATTGGATAACCTTTTTTCTTAGCAAAATTTCCATATCCAGCTCCGTATGGATTATGGATTGCCTTTTCATTTGAAATCTCTCTCAATTCCGGTATCCACTTTCTGATGTATGTGCCTTTTTTGTCAAACTTCTCGGACTGAGTCCAAGCATTAAAAATTCTAAAATATGGCTGAGGGTCTACACCAACACTGGAACTGAACCCCCACCCTCCATTATTTGAGGCAAAATCACCATCTATTAGATTTTCGAGAAAATACCTTTCCCCATATCTCCAATCAATTAGTAAGTTCTTGGACAAAAAACTTGAAACAATCATCCTACATCTGTTGTGCATATATCCTGTATTTATTAATTGTCTCATTGCAGCATCAACTATCGGAAAGCCCGTTTGGCCCTTACACCATTTTTCAAAGTGAACTTGATTATATTCCCAGTTGATGTCCTCATAGTCAAGTTGAAAGGGTCTGAACATGCAGATATGAGGCCAGTTACAGAGAATATGTCGATAGAAATCTCTCCAAGCGATCTGACGAGCAAATGCCACTGCTCCAGGCTCTCCCAGATCCACTTTTCTAAGGTATTTTTTATCAACCATCAACTTCAAAACTGTTCTTGGTGAAATAGTTCCACTAGATAAGTGAGGACTGAGGTAAGATACGGTATCCTCTTCGAGATCATTTCTTGAGTCAGAATATTTCTCTACCTTATGAGAATCTAAATAGGCAGTTAATGTTTCCAAAGCTTTTTCTTCACCAATCGGCCAAGACTCAAAGTTCCTACTTTGAAGATCCGACATTTCTTCAAGTTCAGGCATGAGGGAATTAAATAAATCTTTGTTATTCTGTTTGAAAGCATCCGAGTTGGGGAAAGGTTCATTTAATTTTGCGAAGGGTTCTTTTTTTGCATTTAAATAATGACACCAAGATTTGTAAAACGGAGTAAAAACAGAGTATGGGGTGCCTTTACTTTTTGTTTTTAGTTCACCTGGCTTGACAACGCAAGAATTGTGGAACGGCAAGTAGCATATACCCTTTTTCAATAGATTATGCACTAATGTTTTAGTTGTTCTGAGTTCATCAACTTCATACTCAATATTTGAAAATAAATGCGACACCTCTTTGGCTAACAAAAATTTCTCTATCTCGCTGCAAATATCTCTTCTGTTGTCAACTTTCAACACAACAAGGGGAATATTTTTTTCATTCAATCTTCCTTGAATTTCTTCAATTGATTTGATTCTATAATTCATCTGTATAGCACTAACTGAATGACTTTTGAAGTCATCCTTACAGTATACAAAGCACGTTATTAATGGTACATGATTAGATTTTGAAAATTCACTTGCCTTGTGAAGACTGATATTGTCGTCAAGTCTGAAATCCCTAGTAAATAGGTGTACAATAGCTCTGTTTGGTACAATATTAGACCTTTTCTCTTTCGTTTCTTCCAAAGAATTTTCCAAAATATAAAAAGGTTTATTCTTATTTTCTAAATATTTCAATACCAGTTGACGATTTGAGGGCTGCTGATAATATGGGCTGCTGAATTTGGGTAAGCTTTCCACCTTTTGTTTTTTAATTATGGGCGACATATTCCAAACATGTCCTCATTTTTCTGAGAAAACATATAACTAAAAGATTTTATATACTCTTTTGATTGCTAATGGTTACATCACTCTTAAGAATTTAATATATAAGGGCACGTGAAGACTAAGCTTTACTTGAAATCTGAAGCAAACTATTACTAAAGATCACAATAAAAAAAACAAAAACAATGGACGAGTCCGGAGTCGAACCGGAGACCTTTCGCATGCTAAGCGAACGCGCTACCAACTACGCCACACGCCCTTCTCTTAGTGGTCCCTAGCAGGATCGAACTGCTGATCTTGGTGTTATTAGCACCACGCCTTAACCAACTAGGCCAAGGGACCAACTGTAAAAAAAAAAAACTTTGTAAGGGATCAGTGTGAAATTGAATTGCCTTGATTAGAAAAAAAAGATGAATTATTGCTAGAAGTGTTGAACAACAAAACCATGAATACTTGAATACTCTCTAAGTTTTTGCATAACTCATCACTATCCAAACTCCTTGGAAGAGTGTAAATCGTAGAACACATCTTGATCTTTGTATAGCTTTGTAGCACTGTAAGTCGTTACTATGCAAAACTAGTGTGTACTTATGAGATTGATTCCTTATTATTCAAATTTGGACTGATCTTATCCTTCTTTTTACTTATAAAGTAGCTTAATATTGATATATGTGTGATATTCGTGCAGTATGTTACCAGCTGATAGCTCATATTCTATCAACTATGTCTTCAAAACCCAGCAAGCTAGATATAACTTTATAAGAGCATTCTACTTTAAAAGAATTGATTCGAGTACATATTTGAACTTCAGTGCATTGAGTCAGTCCGATGACGATTCTTTCCAAAGCGATAGCCTTTCTCTTCAAGTTGTATAGAGCAATTATCTTTCAAGATACTTTCTCGAAGTATTATTTAGCTAGTTGCTTTGTGTAACACTGCATCATTTTTTAATTTAATTCAAATTTTCTCACAAAACATTCCCGCCAACGAAGAACACTAGAACAATATGCCAGTAAAAGCTATACAAAAGTTGTCTGTTGGGCGCAACGGTGTTGGGGCATATGTTGTTCCATGTCATAAGATTGCTTTGCAGTATTGTAATTGGGGAGGGTCTTCATCTGGAGCGAGAGATTTCCTTTCTTCTGGAGCACTTAACGAGCTTGCCTTGAAGAAACGAAATATAGTTTTCGAAATTAAAAAGGTGCTGGGTCATCCTAAACTCAAGTTTTATTATGCAAATAAGAATTTTAAGGAGATTGAAGTGAAAAATTTTAACTCTAAAGAAATCAAAGAAAAATTAGAGGAACTCTCGCAATCCAGCGGTAACAAGTTGTCTAAATTTAACCAGAGAGTTCTTTCAATAAATGAATCTGTCAGGGGTGTTTGGTCACCATTGCACGTTCCAAAGGACCACAGGCATAGAATCTGAGTGTTTTCTCTGAGAGATGGCAAAGTGTAACATAGATATTTTACAGCACTGTACATAGTTATTGAAGATTTAGTATTCACTACAATAATATAGTTGGCGAGTTACTTCTAATTGGCGTGTATGGAAGAATGTGATTACTCCTACACTAATAAAATGTTTGTATTGGGTACCAAAGATAATAAGATTTGAATGTAATACTTCGTTGCACAGGGTAAGACACCGTAAGAACATTTAGAATTGGGATTAAACTTCCAATAAGAAAACTAAAATGAATAAGACCTTGATGTGTGCAGGTGGCGATTTTGTAGTCCAACTCATAATTCATCTTTAGAGGAACGACTAAACCTACCTCATTTCGGATAATAACCGCGTATAAAGCATCTTTCAGTAGATGTTATACTACTGTAAAGAGCAACTGAGATCGAGCCTACTTTCCGTTTTTGTAAAAATCTCGGTGTGAGCTTACATTTTAGGTAATCATTTCTCGACTTCTCCTTCCGTTCAGAGATCTCTTTCTTCGTTTGGCTCTTCTGTACCGAAACAACAAAGTTTTGTCATTAATAATGTAAAAAATCTATCTTAGAGCTAATGACTTGTTCCTAAGACTGAAGTGATGGTGAATTATAAAAATTATCAGCAAGTATTGGACTTGACTGTAGGGCCGAAATCATATCGAGGAGAAGCGGTAAACAAAGTCGCAAAAAATGCCAACCGCAGGCGGCATTCTAACGTATGTTCACTAAGAAAGAGGACGAGAACTGGTTGTTTGACTTGTCGAAGAAGAAAGAAGAAATGCGACGAAGAAAGGGTCGGCGGAAAGTGCCAGGCCTGTGCAAGAAACTTTTTGGAATGCAGCTGGCCGCATCCTGAGTCTCCTGTTAATAGTAAAAAGGACAAGACTTCAAAATCAGTAGCAAGCACACCAAAGGAACACGAAAAACCTCTATTCAATGTATATCCAAGTCCTGTCTTGACTCCTGTTACAGATGACATGCATGAAATCAGCGACGGTGACAAGTCACCATATATACCGCAGTCTCCATTGCTGGAGCTGGAATCCGATAGAAATTCAATAGTTGAGGACTGTTCTGATTTGAATAACTTGAAGGAACCAAAATTCATAATAACTTCTTTTGATTGCGATAATGAGTTATATCAGATACCGTCGAGTAAAATATTAGCTACATAATAAGAAAGTCTAAGCTTTATGCGTAAGGTTTGCTACGAAACATGAGTAAGTACTTGTTGTAATAGCAGAATCACGACTTTTGGGAATATAGAACGGTCTGGGACTGAGAAGGGTACATGAATGTATATGTTAGACAAAATGAACGTATAGGTTAAAATTACCTTTGTAAGTATCAAGTTCGCTTTCACTATCATTTTCTCGGGAACAAAAAACATTCCTTAATAGGTAATAGTGCACATGTGACTATGCGTATCAAAAGTGCTATCGAGTGCAAATAGCGTGAAGTGATTTCGCAATTCGGATCGCTAGTGCGCCTCACTCCCGCGTAAATTGTTGATATAAATTGTTCAGTGCTCCTTCGTGATGAATCAAAATCATTGATAAAGGAATTTTTACTTCATTATTCATTGCAAGACTTCAAAGATGACAGATAACCTTTTATATGGCAATTACGATACGCATTTTAACAAGGAAAAAGACGAAATCACACCTGATGGAATTTTAACGGTGAGCGCAAAAAGTAGAGAGCAGGCTAAATATCCTGAATTCTTACCTACCTGGGATCCAAATGAGAAATATGCACCTCTTACATTCTTCAAGCATGAGGATCCAGGTCATAGGGCTGATCCATCGTTCCCTAACCTATTTCCAAAAAGTACGGAACATGAAATCAAAAGAATCACTCCAAAATTAGGAAGTGAAATAACTGGTATCCAGTTGTCTTCTTTAGACTCGAAAGGTAAAGACGAGTTGGCCCTTTTCGTTGCTCAAAGGGGTGTTGTGGTATTCAGAGATCAAGACTTCGCTACTAAGGGTCCTAAGTTTGCAGTTGATTATGGCAGGCACTTTGGTCGTCTTCATATTCACCCCACGTCAGGCTCTCCTCGAAACTACCCTGAACTTCACATTACATACAGACGTCCTGATCCAAATGAGTTCAATAGTGTGTTTTCTCTGAGAACCAATGCAGTCTCATATCATTCTGATATTTCATATGAACAACAACCTCCTGGAACGACATTTTTTTCTGTCTTAGATGGTCCTGATTCCGGTGGTGATACAATTTTTGCTGATACAGAGGAGGCCTATAACCGATTGTCGCCTGAATTCCAGAAAAGAATCAGCGGTTTACATGTTTTGCATTCTTCCGAGGAACAGGCCAGTAATTCCAGGGGTCAAGGGGGCGTCGAAAGAAGAAAGCCCGTATCAAATATTCATCCGCTTGTGAGAGTGCACCCAGTGACGGGAAGAAAAAGTCTTTATTTAAACAGAAGCTTTGGTCGGAGAATAGTTGAACTCAAGGAAGAAGAATCGTCATATTTACTTGATTTCTTAGCTAGGCATGTTGAATTATCTCATGATTTGCAATTAAGGGCTAAATGGGAACCGAACACAGTTGTAATCTGGGACAATAGGAGAGTCTTACATTCTGCGATTCTCGATTGGGATACCCCAGTATCCAGGCATGCTTTTCGCATTACTCCTCAGGCTGAAAAGCCAATTGAAGATTTGAAAGATCTTAACATCGAATAGCCGAGAAGAATATTTAGGGATGTTTATAACTAAATATACAATACATGTGCATAAGTCTATGGTCGATTTTTGAACGTTATGAATGTTTTGCACCTAAACCTTACATCGTCTAATTTGAGTTCATTATCGCACACTTACTTATGCGATTGATATTCTTTGATTTCACGTGCATTTATATTTGCGACCACTCATGATAACAAATCTCGATAAAACTGTGGTGGCTCGAAGATAACATCAAATTAGATTTTTCTGTAACTATGCCGATAAAATGCAAAAAAGCCACAGTTCCAATGATGGAGTATTAAAGAGACAGATCACCTTCGAAACAGTATCAGGTAACTAACTTGAATTCAACTTAACTTTTGAAAAGTTTTTTTTAGATATACTCGTAATGTCTAAAATTGCTAACGATTACGATATTCATTTCAAACAGGGGCAAGATGAGGTGGCTGAAGATGGGGTTCTTGTGATTAATAAGAGAAACAGAGAGCAATCCAAATTCCCTGAATTTCTACCAACTTGGGATCCTAGCGAAAAACATCCTCCCTTGAAATTTTTTAAGCACTATGATCCTGGTCATAGAGCTGATCCGAGCTTCCCCAACTTGTTTCCAAAAGACGGTAGCCATCAATTGAAGAAAATCACACCAAAATTTGGTACAGAGGTTCATGGTGTCCAGATATCGAGTTTAAATGATCAAGGAAAAGACGAATTAGCTCTTTTTATTGCTCAAAGAGGTGTTGGTGTGTTCAGAGACCAAGATTTTGCTTCTAAGGGTCCCCTGTTTGCTGTTGAATTCGGAAAGCATTTTGGCCGTCTTCATATTCACCCAACATCAGGTGCTCCACGCAATCACCCGGAGCTTCATATAACATACAGACGATCGGATCCAGGTGAATTTGAAAGAGCTTTTGAAAATCGTACTAATAATGTTGGATGGCACTCAGATATATCTTATGAACTCCAAGGTCCAGGCACGACATTTTTTAGTGTATTAGAGGGCCCCGAATCAGGAGGTGACACGATTTTTGCAGACACAGAAGAGGCATACAACCGTTTATCGCCTGAATTTCAAAAGAGATTAAGCAATCTTCACGTCTTACATACGTCTAGTGACCAAGCATCACATTCCAGAGGAAGAGGTGGTGTTGAAAGAAGAGAGCCCGTATCTCATATACACCCTTTAATAAGAACTCATCCAGTTACTAAAAAGAAGAGTATTTACTTGAATAAGCCATTTTCGAGAAGAATTGTCGAGCTTAAGGAAGAAGAATCGGCTTATTTACTTAAGTTTTTGAGTGATCATATTGAATCGTCTCATGATTTACAGTTAAGAGGAAGATGGGAGCCAAACACTGTTGTTATTTGGGATAACAGAAGAACTGTTCACTCTGCAATTATTGATTGGGATACACCTGTTTCAAGACACGCCTTCAGATTAACACCACAGGCGGAGAGACCAGTGGAAGATTTGAAGGACTTAAATAAAGAAGAGTACGATGTCGGTGATCTCGAAGCCACCTTAAATGAAGCATTACCTTAAAATATCACATATATATGAGCTTTACAAACTTATGTAGTCAAAAATTAAAATACACATTTCAATTCTCTTTGATTTTCCTTCTTCAAGCATTGTCTAACAAGAAATTGGTTGCTGCTTCTATATTCCAATCATTTTTCCTCAAGGCATCGAGAGAAGTTTCTTTGTCAAAACCCATTCCCATTAATTCATCTATAGCAATATTCTGAGACTGGTGGTTATTTTGTGTCTCTGGTTCCTGGGTAACGGTCGAAGCACCACCGTTTCCAAAGCCAGCAAAAAGCTGCTCCCATTCGTCATTGTTATTAGAAGTAGAGTCAGCTTGCGAAAAATCAGGAGCATTCAGGCGAGCGCTTAGATGCTCAAAGGGGGTATTCGTGAAATCATCTGAAAAGCCATAGCCCTCTTGGTTTTCGAAATCATCGTTACTTCTTTCATCTTTAGCAATATCTAAGTCATCAAAATTGCCATCAAAAATATCGTCAGCCTCAGCTTTTGCACCTTCACGGGTAGCCGGCTGTAAATCATCGAACGCATTATCAAAATCGTTTACAGATGTCTTAGTTTGAACATCCTTATCGCGTATTTCAGATGATCCAAACATCAGATTAGATGCTGTAGGCAAACTGTCAACTGCATCGTCAAACTTCTCGTCTTGGGAATCATTTTCGAAAGAAGAACTTTCGTTTGCATCCAATTCTCTAATAGGAGGGAATTCTTCATTTACTGAAGATAGATTGACGCTCAGAGCAGGTAATTTTTTGTTGTCGATTGAAAGAGGCTTGGAGACTTCTGGTTCCAAATTCTCAACCTGTAAGCTCTGTCTGTTTTCATGCCCTCTAGCATCATCGGCGTTAACCATCTCAAATGACTCAACCCCCGATGATAATTTGTCTCCGTCACTGGAGTCTTCCTGATGGGCTGCACTAGAGTCAGGGACTTTAAAGTTTTCTCCTAATCTTACGGTGTCAGCACTAGACGTAATAGCTTTATTTGGGTTAGACAGCTCACCATTTTCAAGAGTCTCTTGGTCACCAACATCATCAATATTATCATCACGTACAGATAAAGCGGCGTTATTTTGGACGCTCGAAGTTAAAGAATCTGTTCTCTGGACACCAACCAAGACTCCAGGCATTCCGACCATACCACCAACAATTCCTGCATTATTGTCTTGAGGAAATTGAAAATCAGACGTGCTTGGAGAGGTCACAGGTGTATCGCCTTCACTTGCTTTATAATCAGAAGTCACTGAGGAAGGAGCAGTAGGATTGTTAACATTTTCATTTACTGTCGAATTCAGAAGTTTCTCCTTTGTCTCGTCAACTGGTAACTTGGAGTCATATCCTTCGCTAGTCTCATTAACATCGTCTACACCTGTCATATCTGCACTTGGCTTTTCTTTGACTTCGTCAACCAACGCCGACACGTTCAAGTTCGGCTTATCACTGGTAGCTTTCAGATCACTTGTATTATTGTCTCCCTCGGATGAGTGAGTACCTAATAAACCTAACCCACCTGCCACAGCAGTGCCCACAGCAGCACCAACACCTAGCGATGCTTTCTTTCCAGAAAAGTCAGACTTTATTCCTTCTAATTCAGTTGCTCTTTTAGACAACTTTTTATGTTCCTCCTCTAGATTGTTTTGCTGTATCTGTGTGTTCTTATCTTCTTCTATAAGCAGTGCCAAAGCTGTCTCTAATTCGCTGATTTTACTTTTCATCTGCTCGGATTTTGCAATGGAAGCTTGAACTTGTGACTTCCTAATAGATACTTGCTTTTTAAGTTTCTCGTGTTGCTCATTAATATTTTCTAAATCTTTATTGATTTCAATAGTCTCGACACTCATATTTCCTAATTTCTCCTTGAGGGAACTGTTTTCTTTTTGTAAATCTTCCAATGCTATCTGTTTTTCATTCAACTCACTAGTCAAAGCATGAAATTTAGCTTCTGAAATGGAAGCTTCAGACCTCAAAGCTTCAGTTTCTTCTTTGGCTGAAGCTAGGTTGACTTCCACTTGTTCAGCTTGTTTAACTTCATTTTGATAAGACAATCTTAGTTGTTTTAATTTGGCATCAATTTCTTTCTTAACACTCAAAATCTTAGATAGTTCGCTTTCAGCTTTTGATTTCTTATCTTGTAAACCAGTGGTTTGAGTAGTGAGGGATTTAATTTGATTTGATATGTTTGCTATGTCAGATGTTGCCTGAGACAATTGACCCGAAACTTCTTTATCAGCCAACAAGTCGCCATTTGCCGCCTCAGGTGTCTTCTGTTTCTCGGCAATCGATTGGGAAGATGGAATTGACTCAACAGAGCTTTCAGGTCTATCTAAAGAGCTGTTATTCCTTTTAGCAACTGGAGGAGGTACTGCTCTCAAGGCATCATAATTAATTTGCTTCAGTTCCCTTTTTTGAACGGGAACGGGCACGGTGCGAGCACTCGGTTCAGGCTCCTCGTCGATTTCTTTGGGGGCACTCATTCTTTCGATTTCCTTTTGTGGAGAGGGTTGATTTTGTAACAAGCTCTGTCCAAAGCTCGATGTTGGTTTAAAAGTCGAAAGTCCTTTTGACGTGGAAGGTGCAGAGGTCAAGTCACTGCTCGAAGATCGAGTTTGAGGAGCTGAGGGCCTAGCAGGAGCTGTAACAGAGCTTTCTGAAGTGCCAAATATGTCAACCAAATCGTCCATAGCAGTCTTTTGCTTCTCAAGAGGTTGTGGAATCACATTCTCAGTGGATGATTTACCATCATGTCCTGGATACTGACTCTTAGGCTGATTGTCTTCCGTTACCTTCGAACTTTGAACAGAACTCGAATATGATGGTAGCTGACCATCCCTTAGAGATGATATTAAAGAATCAGGAACAATGTTTGGAAGTTCCTCACCTGCCAATTTCTTGTTTACCAAAAACAACGCTATTGAAAATTCTAACAAAGAGAAAATACCTGTATTTTGAATATCTGATAGATCCCATATAGTCGCTAAGTCTTGTTGACCTAATTTAGAAGTCATCAAGAATGAAGCAACTTGATCAGGACTTAACTGCCCAGTATTAGATTTATCCAAATTCGCAAATATAGAAGCATATTGTTGTTTCATTGTGGGAGTTACGATCCAATCTTTTGAAGCTTGCAGATTAGGAATAAAGGATCCAGAAGTCGAAGCTTGACGCCTAATCGTGGTCTGTTGAGAATTCACAGATCCGTAGGAGGTCTGTCTCGATCCAGGAGACTTGTCAGAAAATGTGTTAGAAAGCTGGACAGATTGCCAAAGGCTCTCAGGTAAGAAGGGAGGTAACTGTTTGATAGTTCCTCCTAGCAAGCCCTGAATCAAATACATTGCAATCACGAATGCTCCAAGGTCCAAGTGACCTGAATTATCTCTATCAACTAAGCTCCAAATCTGACCCAAAGTGTAAGTGGGTAATTTTGCTTTCAAAAAGATATCTCTTGCCTTAGAACCGTCAAGTTTTCCTTGCGAAGAACCAACAGTTTTGATAAATAAGTCACCAAATTTTTGGATGTCAGAAGGGTTTACTGATTTAATTGATCCCTGGGGCTGGGATTGAAGAGTCGTTGTGTTTTGAGGGATAATAGAGCTCGGTTGGGATTGCATGAACGAGCTACTTGTAGATTGAGGTTGTAAAGAGCCCGTCAGTGGTGCAATTGCATTCGCAAACTTGGGCAATGGTCCCGGATAATCCGCAAGCTCAGCAGTAGGATGGTTACCTGCTTGAGTATAGCCGATTAATCTCATGGCATAACAAAATCCGAATTGAGTTAAAAAGCCCAAGTTGTTTTGATCAGCGAGTTGCCAGATCTCACCCAATATCGTAGGTGGCAAACCAGATTTTTCAAAAGTCGATCTTGCTTTATCTCCTGTTATAATACCAGTAGACTCAGTGTCCAAAGCTTTAAACAATTGTGAGTATAATTTCTTTTCATCAGGTGTGAGTCCTACTTTAAATATAGGAGAAGCTAAATAAATGTTAGTCACGCGAGCCATTATGAGGAAAACATCGTTACCAGAACTTACGCAGTGAGACACTCATGATGCATCCAATCGAAATTATTTGAGTGTAAGCTGTATTCAATTATTTGACTGGAAAAGTATCGGGTCCGTACGGGTGTTATGACTTGTGAATACTGTTTTGCTCACTATTTAATGGAGATAGTCAGTACAGTGCGAAAGCGCACGACTTTGTATAATGGTAACATGGTACCTCATTAAAGATACGTCTACAAAGTGGTACATGTAATGGCAGAAGTTATTAGGAAGCAGCTTAGTAGACCCTATAACTCGGTTCTTCTTCTATGTTTAACCTAGAATTGATTCTTATTAAGAAATGCGCCACAATGCTATATGAAATGTCGCAAAATGTTTCATGTCGTACGACTTCTTACGATGAGTATAAACTTTTTTCACTTTGAGCGTACAATTCTATGAGCAAAGAAAGCTAAACCCAAAGAAAATAAAAGGTCATAATGAATAGAGGAAGAGGTGGATTCAGAGGTGGACGTGGTGGAAGAACCGGTCCTTCTCAGTTCCAACAAGGTCCTCCTGATTCTGTGTTAGAAATGGGTACTTATTTTAAATCTTGTGAAGGAGACATAGTCTGTCGCTCAATAAACGTCAAGATTCCTTATTTCAATGCACCCATATACTTGGAGAATAAGAGCCAGATAGGAAAAGTTGACGAAATCTTGGGACCTATTAACGAAGTTTTTTTTACGATTAAGCCTTCCGAGGGCGTGAAAGCAGAATCGTTTAAAGATGGTGACAAGTTTTATATTGGTCCAGATAAATTGTTACCTTTAGACAGGTTTTTGCCTAAACCGAAACAGTACGGCCCAAAGCCTAAGAGAAAGTCTGCTGGTGGTGCCGGTGGCCGTGGTGGCCGAGGTGGTTTCAGTAGTCGTGGTGGTGGCCGAGGCGGTTTCAGTCGTGGTGGAGGTAGAGGTGGTTTCAGTCGTGGTGGAGGTAGAGGTGGTTTTAGCCGTGGTGGAGGTAGAGGTGGTTTTAGCCGTGGCGGAAGTAGAGGAGGCAGAGGAGGATTTAGGAGCTAGCTGTGCACCAAATTTATTAGGAGTTTTCTCACCTTCATATATTATTTGCTATCAGAAGGTGTATTTTCTATAATATCTATGTAGATGCATATTTAAAGTTGTACATTTGCGCATTTCCGATTGAAGATGTGATTGTAAATCCTCTAAGATCATATCATACTAGGCCACAACTTTGGAGGATTGAGAATCTGATTTGCTTATAGCCATATCGATATTTTAAAAAAACACTACGTTGCGCATTATTAAACATGAATCTGGGCAAAGAAATGAGATCGATGGCATGAGCATCTATCATGGTTTGAAAATAATTGAAAATGTGGACGTTAGACATCTCAACGACTTTCTTTGCTTTAGCTTTTTCTGTAGCCCCTAGTCCTTTGTATGATTTGAAAAAATCTTTCTTTGGCATAAACTTTGAAATAGTGACATCAACTTTAGTAAAAATGATGTCAAAAGCAATTCCCAATCTTGTCAACTCTCTTATAATATGTAGATCCTCTTCCAAAAATCCAACTGAAGCATCTATTAGCACATAAGCTCTTCTTAATTGCTTTCTTTGAGAAATATATTCGGTGACAAATTCTCCTTGCGTCTCTTCTCCATATTCCCCATACCCGGGACTATCTATTAACCTCAATTGATTCCCTATATCGAAGCAATTGAGTGTTTTTGTGTACCCGGCTCTCCTTGATACAAATGAGTGTTCTGTGAAGGCACCAGGGCTTTTATTCTCTTCTTTATTTAAAAGCAAATTATTTACTAATGACGACTTGCCGACATTAGTATGACCAAGGAGAATGACTTCAGGTAAAGGCTTCAACAACTTTGGATCCACACCAAAGGAACTTTTAGGGTGATCATTATGTATTAAACCTTTGGCTTCTTTTAACCTTTCATATTTGATATCCGGTATTTCATCGTAATTGCCAACAGTCCAAAGTAAACGAAATTTAGATCTATTGAAGAAACTTTGAGTATAATTGACTTGTGCTTGGGTAGGAGCTAAATAGTGCTCGTGAAGAAATTGTTCATTAAGCCTAGTTGGAGTTGTGATGACATTCGTTAACTCATTGAATGTCCATGGCGATGGTGATTTGGTAGTCTCTCTCGTACTTAATTGATGGACTGTTTTTTTGGAATTTTCTAATGCCCCAAGAAGATAGCTGGTTGAGTAGAGACATTTCTCTGTACTCTTAAGCAAACTTTGATGCCTTGCTACTAGTGTACCTAGCATGAGTTTGTACAATAAGGAACAAGAGATGCTTTTTGTCCTTCTTGCATACAGTAATTGCTCATTAATTTTAAGCGGATTGATAACAATACGAGAATATAGTCAAAATTCCAATGATTAAGGTTCTTTAAGTGAAGGCTTGAAATTTGAGATCAAAATGGTTGAAATTAGGATCTCAGTACTAATAAGTAAGTTAAATGAGATTAGTGAGGTTCTTTTCATAAATTCTAACGTTTTCAGTATTTTTAATCTCAATCGTCGTTACTTGTTATTTGGGTTTTGCGCTGATAGAGATAAAGCAAGATAAGCTCGTTCATTTTGCTACATTCTTCACTTTGACTGTAGAGTTTTATTTTATCTTTGATACGCATCACAGATCCTTGAAGACATTAAGATACATAACACTCTTGGTATGCACCTTGGCAGGAGGTATATTGCTGGAAATTTTACAGCATATTGTAAATCCTAAACGAATCTATGACTATCATGATATACTTGCAAATATATGTGGTAGTCTCTTCGGCTTACTCCTTATATCAGGTTATGAAATTATGGAAAGACGTAAAAGATGGCGTCAACGTCAAGATATGCTACATCTGGAATTGCACCATCCCGAGACGTCGGTTGCGATACAAGGATCTGATGGTTCTCAAGTGACAGATGGTCATCAAGATCGCGACTATGTCACAATTCAGATGAAGGATATGGTATAGCTGATTGACTAATTATTACAAATGTCCTGTATATGAACCGCACCTAGTTTTAGTGAGTTCTAACTAATAAATATAGTGTGACATACGGGAGACAACCAGGTATTTTCTCAGTGATTGTGAAAAGCTTTTCGATAGGGAAGTTCAACTGCTTTCAATTCGATTGCCAAAATGTCGACTCTGAGTGTCAATACGAAATTTTACGGCAGTATAAAATCTTATGATATTCATACGTATTGGAACCTGAACAGTACGAAAGAGCGCCTTCAAGCATACGAATTAAGAGAGAGAGTATTAAAAGATTTCACTGAAGACATAAATAACGGAAATATCCGAGTTTATAGATTCTGGGATAAGCCAATCGGGCCTCATCCGTTGAATATGTGGGAGTTGGATTTTAAAAGTCCCGAAATATTTAGTAAGATTGTCCCTTATTTTCAGCTCAATCACGGAAACCTTTCCGTATTGATTCACCCACGATCTGATAAAGGTGATTTAATCGACCATACTTCTCATGCTATGTGGTTGGGTCATAAGCAAAGATTAGTTACAGATAACTTGTGAGAATTACTACTCTTTCGACATAGTGCATTCCAAAATATAAATAAATAATTCTATTTTACATCTTTATCATCTATTCTCAATCTATCTTCAATCTATTAAGTCATTATTGCCATCCTCTCCACATGTGGAGATAAAAAAAATACTGCTCCAAAAATTGTAGTGCGGACTTTCATAATTACATTGAGGAATACGTTTCACATTTAGATACGAGCAATGATCAAACACTCTATTTTGTTTGTATAGAAACTAGATCGAGATTATTTCGAATTGGATTCACATATACATTAGTCTTTGAAGAGGTTGTTCAGGAGATATTGTCTTGAGCTTAGCGGCACGCATCATCAAAATAAACATGTTGAAAAAAAACGAAAGCCCGCCAAGCTCTTCTGAAAGTGACAACGAACGACGCAGCTCTATTTCTGATGTGCAGTCAATTCCTGATGGAGATTCTGATCATTCAATTACTAGTGGTATTGACAACAGCGATGACGCCAAAATAGAAAATAAAACAACTCTGTTGAGAGAAAGTGGTGATGCAGCAAAAATTTATAAGTCTATTTCACAAAATTCTGAAGCACCTCTGAATGAACCAAAAAAAAACTTGTCAAATGGAAAAAGTAGCATTGGTTTCGCTCTGCTTTCTCCTAATGTTATCGGTAACCCTTGGTCGTTTTTCAATAGGAATTCAGATAATCAGGAGTCAAGGTATAAAAATGAAGAAGAGGAAGAGAAGGATAAAGAGATGTATCCACCCAACAACGACACAAGCATCCAAAACGAACCTGATGCTCCATCTCATGTGCATGGAACTAATATGAATACAAACGATCGTTACCGCCCAGGTTCACCACGCAGTAATTTGAATAATGAGAACGATGGTCAATTTACTGAGGATGAAAGTAGACAAAAGTTTATGAGAAAGTTTCAGATTTTCGGTAGAAAAAAAAACAAAGATAAGAGAAAGTCTACAGCTGCTCCAATAGACGTAGATGAGCTCGAGGTTGACGACGAGAATGCTACTGTAGAAAGAGCAAGACATTTAATTGCAACGTTAACTATAGGTTCTCCTGCTATTAATATTCTTGCATCTTGTTTGTTGGAAGATGAACACGGTATTGCAAGATCACCACTTCTTTTAACATTACTTGGTCTAAAAGTTATCGACATATCGCCTAGCATAAACACAAAATTGAGAAGATTTAAAATTGAATTAGATTATGGTGTTGGCCCTCAGAGGATGAAATGGTCTGTTGACAGAACTGCGAAAGATTTGTTATACTTGCATTCAAAATTCAAGTTCGATAATTGGAGAAATGATATAGTTGGAAGTAAAAACACCGACCTTCCGAAGTATCCTATACCCCCACTACTTTACCGTCGTGATAATGCCAGGATGAGATCGAGGGCAGGAAAAGCAACTGGTGATTTGCCAGAAAATGGAGATTTGGCAAGTGAACCACAAGGACGTGAACATGATTTGGATGCGTCTAGTCAAATTCTGCGTCAACCCGATAATGCGTCAATACTCTCAAATCACACTTTTAGAGAACAGTTTGCTCATTTGCGTTCTCACTTAAGTAGCATTTCATCATTGTCATCCGATGAGCCGTCGCCAGATCAGCTTCGTAAAAGGGTCCTAAAAAATCAAGAATATGTCAAAGATGTAACGAAATACTTGAATGATTTGATTCAGCTTGTTTCCTTGAAACCCCAATCTAACAGGCTCTTTCAGTTTTTTGAAATTTCTCCAATCTCATCATTATTGAGCTATGAAACTGGATATACGGGTAAACAGGGAGTTATTCACATTGGTGGTACAGCTAAGTCACAGGGATGGAGAGTAGGTCATTTCAAGGCTAATGACTTAAAAAATATGATTGACAGACGCTCCGAAAAATGGTTGCTAATTCGAAATTCCTACGTAATGTACGTGTCGGATATTAACTCAACATCCCCTTTAGAAGTATTTTTGGTGGATTCAAGTTTTAAAATAAATTTTCGCCGTGATGATATTACCTTCAAAGATGATGATGAATCCGACTATGATGATTCATCTTTAATTCAAAAGAAAATTGCTCATATTGAAGATAGCGATGTCCCTAGCAAAAACGTCTTTAAACATTTAAAAATCACTTTGGAAAACTCCGAAAGAAAGTTAGTATTAATTCCAAAGTCACTGAAAGAACAAAAATTATGGATTCAGTCTTTAAACCAGATGAAAAATTCTTCAATTTGGTCAGAGAAAAATCGCTTTGATTCTTTCGCGCCAATAAGACACGATTGCTTTGCTCAATGGTTTGTTGATGGTAGGGATTACTTTTGGGCTGTGTCTTCAGCGATTGAAATGGCCAAAGATGTGGTTTTCATTCATGACTGGTGGCTTTCCCCAGAGCTATATCTTAGAAGACCTGCCAATGGAAATCAACAATGGAGAATTGATAGACTTCTTCAAAGAAAGGCCCAGCAAGGCGTTAAGATATTTGTCATCATTTATAGAAATGTGGGCACAACAGTTGCCACAGATTCATTGTATACGAAGCATTCACTTTTATCTTTAAACGAGGAGAACATACATGTTATTAGATCTCCGAATCAGCTTTTGCAAAACACCTATTTCTGGGCTCATCACGAGAAGCTTTGTGTCGTTGACCAAACCATTGCATTCGTTGGAGGCATCGATTTATGCTATGGAAGATTTGACACGCCTGACCACGTTTTGGTTGATGATTCAAAGATTAATTTTACCTCATTAGATCCTAATGAAAGGTTCACTAATGAAGAGTTTATTAAGTTTCAAACTTTTCCGGGCAAGGATTATTCTAATCCAAGAGTAAAAGACTTTTCCTCGCTAGATAAACCATATGAGTCTATGTATGACAGAAATGCTGTCCCCCGCATGCCGTGGCACGATGTACATATGGTGACTTCGGGAAAAGTCGCCAGAGATTTGGCCAGGCACTTCGTTCAGAGGTGGAATTATTTGATTCGTCAGAAGAGACCTAGTAGGTTTACTCCGTTGTTGATTCCTCCTCCTGATATGACTGACGCGGAAGTCAAGGAACTAGGTCTAGAAGGTACATGTCAAATTCAGCTTCTTAGATCTTCTGGAAATTGGTCTTTGGGTCTAAAACATCATGAACAAAGTATTCAAAATGCATACTTGAAGCTTATAGAGACGTCTGAACACTTTGTTTATATTGAGAACCAATTCTTTGTCACATCATGTTTCATAGATGGCAACGAAATACATAACAGAATAGGTGACGCTTTGGTCGATCGAATCATAAGGGCTTATAATGAAGGTACTGATTGGAGAGCTGTTATTGTCATACCGTTAATGCCTGGATTTGAATCTCAAGTCGACGAGCCGGATGGTTCATCAGTCCGTGTAATCATGCAATGCCAGTTCATGTCCATTTCAAGAGGCTCAACTTCGATCTTTGCCAAACTCAGAAAGTACGGCATCGAACCAGATGACTATATTCAGTTTTTTTCACTTAGGAAGTGGGGACGAGTGGGCCCTCAGAGGACACTTGTCACAGAGCAATTATATGTTCATGCTAAGACTATGGTGGTTGATGACAGGGCTGCGATTATTGGAAGTGCAAATATCAATGAGCGTTCTATGAGAGGAATCAGAGACTCAGAGGTTGCAGTAGTTGTTCAGGATAAGGAAACTATAGCAACCACTATGGGTGGTGAATCCTATCTAGCTGGCAAGTTTGCTCATACTTTAAGAATGAGGCTAATGAGAGAGCATTTGGGAGTCAGCGTTGATATTCTTGATATTGTGGAGAGAAGATTTTGGAGATTTGAATCTTTTGCCAGAACTGAAAAGGGTTTAATAGCTGCCACGAGCCATTTTAAGAATTTTGAAAATATTGTATTGTCGGCAATGGTTGAAATTGCGTCTAGGGACGTTTTGAATGAACCAAAAGGGACTTTCAGATGGAAAAATTATCGAAATTCCAAAAATTTAGATCCTTCGGTATTTGATGTTCCCTTATCTGATATTCAGGAACACGAAGAAGCACTGAGGGCTCCAACTCCATTATCGTTACCTGTATCGTTCAATAATAGAACCGGGGAACATGAAGCAAATAAAGGCATCAGAGATAAGAAGAAACATTCTTTCGATGCTAGAGTTCAACATAACGAGAATCACAAAAGAGATGTTTACGGCGATGGCTTAGATAAATATAAAAGTAAACTAGCCAGGAGGGCAAGATTTAATAGCGGCAAGATGCTAAAGGAATTAGCTCACAAGGCAATGGAGGAGCGGCCAAATAAAGTTTTTTTGCCCGACATTGAAACTGTTTACGATTTCTTACAAGCTGATGACTTTGACATGGTGGACGAAATGGATGATGAATGTGAACGTATTATAAGCGAAAGAAATAAAGAAAGATGGCTTCTCTTAAAAAAGATCTCTTATTTACAACGAGTTGCTGCAAGAGAAAAAGGTGAAAATGAAGAAGAATCAAAGAAAAGAGTAGGAGCTGGGCTATCACCAAATGTCGACCTTGCTGCTAAAAAGAGCAATGTGGAGCCAGACCCTCATAATGTAGTGCCTAATACAGACTTGCAAATGCATAACAGTGTTCCAGTTGGTGCGTGGAATGTGGATTCCTCAAGCAAATCATTAAATTCTTTACCGGAGAAAAAAGCTGTGGAACCCCTTTCAACTGAAACCTTTAGTGAAGATGTTCCAATTGTATCTTTCAATGAAGAATCAGCAAGAGAAGTGATCAAAGACATAGAATCCAGGGGAATCAAGAGCTCGAGTCTGTTCGTGGATCCCTATTGTTTTGAAGATCCTTTGGACGAGGAATTCTATGAAGACCTCTGGTATGAGAATGCAAGAAAAAACACTGAATTGTTTAGAATAGTCTTTCACACACAGCCGGATAATAATGTCCAGTCTTGGAAAAACTATAAACAGTATTCCAAGTTGAATAGGGCATTCGTAATATCTCAACAAAGGGAAGCGAAATATAGACATCGATCTGAAGCAGATAGTAGCTCTGAGGAGTCGGAGGATGAAAATGATAACAAATTGCACTATAGACCAGGATTTGATAGCAATAATAGTAAAGCTACAATCAATATGAATACTTTAGACCAGGACGTTGGTCTTCTTGGACAAGTCCCCCCTGAACCCCTGAGCGATACCATCAATGGAGATCAGAAAAGTGCATTTAATGGTGGCCCTAAAAGGAAGTTGGTACGTGCCTTCAATAGTAAAGAAGACACACAAGGAGAGGGTGAAGATGGGAAGACTGAAGATGTAGGAAAAGAAAAAGCAAATGGTAAAGGAGAGGATGAACTAGGTGATAAGATGGGTGATGACAGTGACACGACTCAAGAAGCTAATGAACCTCTCTCCAATAATGCTCGTGAAAGCACTTTAAATGGTCCATCTCCAAATCTGAATGGTCAAATGAATGAAACTACGTCATCAGGAAAAAGAAGAAGGACAAGAAGAAGACCAAACTTCACTGCTAGAAGAGCTTATATGGGTGAAAGAATATTTGAACGCGATTCTGCTGAGCGTTTGCTAAAGGAAATTAGAGGAAACTTGGTTTTATTTCCTGTTGACTGGTTACTGAGAGAACTTGATGGAGGTAATTGGTTTTACAATACCGACAGAATCCCGCCTATTGATATATATGATTAGAATAATAGATCGAATAATGTACATCACATGATCATGAATATGGTATTCGCATCCTTCTGAACACGTCCCCCATACTTGTAAAATATTATCTCTGTAAGTCTATAATATAAACGGAACGCAAAATGTTTCTTCAATTGCTATCATATGTAGGAATAGTGATTGGATTCCTATTTCTTGTTTTGGCTATAGCGTCTGGGCTATATTATATTTCAGAATTGGTTGAAGAACATTCAGAGCCAACGAAAAGATTGTTGAAAAGGTTAATTTTCATTATTATGACTGTATTTGTTTTACTTTGGTTATTCGATGGGTTTCCCTTTAAGTTGACGGCATTTTCATTAGCATCATGCTACGTTTATCTACAAAATTTGACTAAATTCCCTTATGTCCAGCTAACTTCTCCAGTGTTTCTATTCTCCTGCGTATTAGTAATAGCGAATCACACGTTATGGTTTAGGCATTTCCATAACCCATATATCCCACCGTTAGAAGTCAGACTAAGACCTGATTATGAACCACCAAGGATTCCGTCTTTTGCAGAAGTTTGCTCTTTTTTTGGATTGTGCGTATGGCTTGTTCCATTCGCGTTATTCGTAAGTCTCAGTGTTAATGACAATTTGTTACCACACCATATTGATATAGCTGATAGAAATGAGAAGAAGAAGAGTGGCTTGGCAAAAGTTTTAGTATCCAACATGAGAGAGTTTGTTTACTCAGTGAGTAGAAATTTGGGATATGAGTTGGATCCCCACCATGGTACAATAGTATAATACAATTCTGTAAAAAATAAAAATGATAGATACATTTCTATTTAGAAAAATGAATGCTAATTTGAATTAGAAAGGAAATCCTTCACTGGCTCACCGATATTGTCCAAACGTAATAAGAATGTGTCGTGTCCATAATTGCTTACATCTGTGCCTAATTCGAAATACGTTATGTTACCGCCTTTTTTATTTTTCTTCAAAACATCTGCAATTTCCCTTTGCTGCCAAACTGGAAACAAAATATCCGATTCGACACCTATCACCAAAACATCTTTGTGAGCGATCTTGCTTAACCCTTTTTGTAGATCTTCTAATGATTCTTCTGGTGTTGTTGTGGCGGACTGCACTTTTTCTTTATATGGTTCTTTTGGAAGTGAGCCTTCGCTTTCCATGGTAAGTTCTCCATTGAATTTTTGTTCTGTCGCAAGTCTAACTCTTTGCGCCTTTTCTCGGTTCGATTGGCTTAAATCAAAAAGATCCATGGCTTTCAGAATATACAAAAAGGAATTCGGATCATATTCTAAACAAAATTTTTCGCCTTGATGATCCAAGTAGGTCTCTACCAAAAAGTCAGGACAAAACGCTGGGGGCTTAGAATCATCTGCTCTATTTCTTCCGAAGCGATATTCCCATTCTGGTCCAGACCGGTACGTGACTGTTGCTATTTCCCTCGCCAACTTCATTCCTATGTGAGGGGGGACCTTTCCATAGTAAAATCCTCTTTTCCAATTTGGATCACTCATAAGAACTTGTCTTTGAGTATGACGCAACGCTATTGAATAGGGATGCGATCTCGCGCAACCACTTATCGATACTATCTTCTCAACTTCATCCGGAAATTCCCACGCATACGCGAGAGATTGCATTCCACCCATGGAGGCACCTACTGCTGCATATATCTTGTTTACCTTGAAAACGTCTCTGATTAATTCCCTTTGTGCTCTTACCATATCATTCACTGATAGAATTGGAAATCTGGTGCCATAGTAAGCATTATTAGCTGGATCCTTAGAAGAAGGACCAGTTGAGCCATAGCAGCCACCTAAAACATTAGTACAAACCACAAGGTATTTGTTTGTATCCAAGTATTTTCCAGGACCAATGAAGTTTTCCCACCAGCCTGGTTTGTTGTTCAATGGTTGAGACTTCGCATGAGAAGACGCAGATAAGCCAGTATGGATCAAAATTATATTATCCCTTGCACTGTTCAACTCACCCCAAGTTTCGTAAGCTATTTCATAATTTGGAAGATAACCCCCGTTGTCGACAAATATTGGCTTCCCACTCTTATATAGCTTAAATCCAGTTTGCACCTTTGAATATGATGGCTCTGGACCTGATTCCATGGTTGATGCAGTAGAATCATTAGTACACCCTGACAATGCTTCTGTCTTTTTTTCCAATTTATCAAGACAAGGAAAAGTCATCTGAGGGTTAGTGCTGGCATTATTTTTAAGATTCTGTGATGTATGAATTGCTCTGGAGGATATGGAAAAAAATTTTGGGGAATCAAAATAAGACATAAATGGCCCTGAGCGACCACTTGTCGATTTGAGATACCGTATTGTCAGAGATTTCATTTGCCTAGACAACAGCATGCTATCACAATTAGTTTTGCAATCTATTCCACTTACGTGGTAGCAGTAGTACCTCATCTATTCTTTGATGCAACTGCGATACTTCAATCATTTCACGTGATGTTTAGTGAAATGCGATATGCTTTGGGGGTCCTGTTCAACCCACTATCATTTCTCACTAAAATCCAGCAATTGGTGCTAGGCTTCCGATAGGAAGATCAAAGGTGATGCATTTGAAAAGCAATGTAGCTATTACGTTGTACGTTCTTACATTGGTAGTGTCATTGCCATTTCAATTCACTTCTCAGAGATATTCTGATAGAATTGCAAATATTGCATTTCTCAGATTTTGGAACCAATGTCTCATCGAGAAACATGGATATGCCTGGTTCACAATAGTTTACTTAAGCTTTATTTTAACTTATTGCAGTGAAAAGTCGTTGAGAGTCCCAGAAGTCGTTGTATATCGTTTTATTTCTGTTTATTGTGTCAATACTGTGATTTTTTTGGCGTTGAATATATGGTGCTTTGGGCCCTCAATATTCGATCGAATCAATACTATGACTTCCGGATGTTGCTCCATTGAATCCATTGATTACAAGAGAAAGTGTTTAGAGCATAATGGCAAATGGATTAATGGATTTGATGTGTCTGGTCACATGTACTTCATATCTTCTACAAGTTGCCTCATATGGCAAGAGATGTTGAAGGGTTTACTGGGATTCAGTGAGTCATCTACAGACTCTTTGCAGACAGATACAGAAGCGCAGGTTGCCAGCAATTTGATAGGAAATGAAAATAGAGATGGAGAAATGGATGAGAGAAAGAAGCAGGCTCTTAATAAAAGGGCTAAGAAGTGGATTAAAAATGTAATTTTTTCCTATTCACTTCTTTACGTATTATTAACCTACTGTATGTACGTGGTTACTTGCTTTTTCTTTCACACGGCTTTTGAAAAGATTATTGGACTTATTTTTGGTATGACCCTTCCCTCGATCCTATTCTTTTTTGAGAGAAAAGACTGACTATAAAAGATTACATTGGGGGGTTATTTGGTTTAGAGACGTTGAGTCTTATTATTTTTCTTCAATATTATTTAGAGATAAAAGATGATGCCCTTTTGTCATCTCATGTGATCATTGTAATCTATTGCGCATATATTTTCGCTGCATTTAGAGATAAAAGATGATGCCCTTTTGTCATCTCATGTGATCATTGTAATCTATTGCGCATATATTTTCGCAGCGAAAACATCTCAAATCTCTTATTTAAGAGCATAATAAAGGTCAAATATGAGTGATGTCTGCAGACATATTCCCTTTGGTAGTGATGAAAGAAATAGAACTTAATTTTTCAAACATTCATTGTGAAGACTGTCGGGATTCAATATATACTACGATTTCACGATACTTTCCTTTAACTGAAGTATCTGATGTGTCTCTGATTGCTGAGAGTCAAAATACGACAGTATTATTTTACCTAAACAATAATGTGCTAAAGCTTTTTTTCAATAAGCTGTCTTCTGCAGGTGTAAATGGTTACTTAGTTAAAAAATTAATAAAGGAGCTAAAAAAGACTGGTTTTATAGTTATTTCTTGGGAGTTGCGTGATGACGAAAACGCAGGTGAGCAGAAGGATAATAATAGTCATACTGAATTACATGATATTGACTCAGGGGGAACTGAAGATGAAATTTGGTTCTCTAAGTTAATCTCTTCTTTTAAAAAGAGGCAAATTAATAAGAATCACTTGAAGCACTGCAAGAAGTGTCAAGATGAAAAGGAATCTTCAGATTCGATATCGGAAGATTCAACATTGGAAACTTTAGTAGATCGTCTGGAAAAAGAATTCAGAGCTGTTTTCACTATTGAAGGTATGACCTGTGCTTCATGTGCTCAATCGATTTCTGAAGCAATCAGTCAAGTTCTCTCTTCTGCGGGAGTTCAAGCCAAAGTCGACGAAGAGCCTCTTTTTTCCGTCAACCTCCTTCAGAACAATGCTATAGTTCTTCTACCGAACAAAAAGATAGTAAACAAAGTTGTGGATCTGATAAATGACATGGGCTTTGACTGCCGCTTGCTTGAACTTCTTCCAGTTCAACGATCAGTGAATCTCAAAGTTACTGCGATTATTGGTGGTGTAACTTGTGCTTCGTGTGTTAATTCTATTGTAAGTGCAGTGAATGAGTTACCTTTTATCTTGGAGTGCGGAATAAACGCAGTGACAAAAGTTGGTCAATTCATTATTGAAAATACACCTAAAGATGATGACAACTTGACGAAATTACGAAGAACTATTGAGGACTGTGGTTTTGATTTCGATTTAGTGAGTAAAACGAAGATTAATTATACTCTGAATAAGAAAAGAGCAAGGTCAATACATTTGAGGGTAGAAGGCATGTTTTGTAATCATTGTCCAGAAATCATCACTCAATATTTAGAGAGTTATGGAGAGGCTGTTGTTATTGAAGATCCTCTTACTTTGAAGTATCCTTACATCAGGTTCAAGTATCTTCCAAGTCAAGATGTGAATATCAGAAACATAATGTTCGGTTTGAACCATCTTCAAAGGACAAAAGACGGTTATCAGATAGATGTTAACAAAAAGAGTCTTTTTGAATGTAATTTAATTGAGCCTGAGTCAATGGATGAACATATACGGAAACTAAGTAAAAAAGAGTTTATCAAAATTGCATGGAGGCTAGTTATAGCAACCGTCTTTGCTATTCCTACCTTCATATTTGGGGTCGTTGCAATGACTCTATTACATTCCACTAACCCTTTTCGGGTTTGGGTGGAGGAGCCCATATGGGCTGGAAATGTGGCAAGAAACACATGGATTTTATTAATACTTAGTACACCTGTTTATTTCTTTGCTGCAGATATTTTTCATCGTAAGGCTTTCAAGGAAGTTTCGTCTCTATGGATGCATCGTAATTCTTTTAAGAGAAGGATTTTTAAATTTGGATCAATGAGCTTACTTATGTCTGCTGGAACTTCTGTATCGTATTTTGCCAGTATTGCATTACTAATTTTGAGTGCAAATGAAGAAAAGAGTATGTCAGGACTGAGAACGACTTATTTTGATTCTGTTGTATTTTTATCTTTTTTCCTATTAATAGGTAGGCTCTTAGAAAGTTATTCGAAAAGAAAAACAGCAGATTCTATTTCCAATTTAAGCTCTATGAAAGTGACAAATGCGACGTTGGTCGAAGAGCGAGAAGGCAAATTTGTCAATGACCAAATCATTGACGTAAAGTATTTAGAAAGTGATGATTATATTCGAGTGCTTTCCGGAGATTCCCCTCCAGTTGATTGTATACTAGTGGATGGCTCCACGGAATTTGATGAATCTGCTTTGACCGGTGAATCGACTCCAGTGAAACACAGCCCTGGCCATCAAATTTTTTCTGGTACTGTTAACATAGGAAACAGTGCCGTGGTTGCAAAGATAATCAACATCGAGGATGGGTCTTTAATAGATCAGATAATTGATACTGTCAGAAATGGTCAACTCCGTAAAGCTCCGATAGAAAAAGTTGCTGATCAATTGACAGGATATTTTGTACCTATTATTGTGACATTAGCCATAGTTACTTGGATTATTTGGTTAGCTTTGGCATATTCAGGACGATTACCGGATAGTTATTTGGACATTGATGTTGGTGGTTGGACGGTATGGTCTTTGGAGTTTGCTATTGCAGTTTTTGTCATTGCTTGTCCGTGTGGGATCGGATTAGCTGCACCGACTGCTCTTCTCGTAGGTTCAGGATTAGCTGCAAAGTATGGTATTTTAGCGAAAGGGGGTGGGGCTGCGTTCCAACAAGGAGCAAACATTTCAACAATTTGTTTTGATAAGACTGGAACATTAACTAATGGTAAACTCCTGGTTACTGACTTCGCATTTGTGGAGGATAAAGCTGTGGATAGGTCTCGGTTGATCAAGTTATTTGGAATACAAGCGACAAGAGACTTGGAGTTAGCGTCAAAGCACCCTATCGCTGAGGCTGCTAAACTCTTCATAAATGAATATACTTCAAAGCACACAGAGTTCAAGCCCACCCAAAATAGAGTACCGCAAGTCGAGACTGTTCCTGGAAAAGGCTTGAAAGGTAGGTTTCTTTTTGAATCAGATAATGATGCTTGGTCACAATACTCTCCGTCTGTGGCATTGTTGGGTAATGAAGCTTTAATGAAAGATCATGGCGTGACGATATCAAGTAAACAAAATGAGGTTTTGACTAATTGGAAAGAGAAATGCAAATCCGTTATATTAGTTGCAATCAAGGCAGAGAAATTTTTTGATGATGGCAAGTTTCATCTCCTTCTCATGATGGCATGTCGTGACCTGATCCGAGCAGAATCGAAGAAAGTAATCTCATATATTCAAAAGAACTTCAACATCCAGTGTTGGATGATTACGGGCGACAACAAATTGACTGCTGACGCAATAGCCAGTGAAATAAATATACGCAACGTAGTGGCCGAAGTGCTTCCAGAAGAGAAAGAATTACAAATCAAGAGAGTTCAAAAGGTATCTGGTGGAGTCGTTGCAATGGTCGGAGATGGTATTAATGATGCTCCAGCATTGGCGACAGCCGATGTTGGAATTGCTTTATCATCCGGCACTGATATTGCTATTACTTCGAGTGATTTTGTATTGTTGAATAGAGCTCATCCTTTGCTAGCGTTACTTACTCTTTTGGACTTGTCGAAAGTTTGTTTTAACAGGGTGAAGTTCAATTTCGCGTGGAGCTTGATTTACAATATCATTGGCATTCCAATTGCAGCTGGAGTGATATACCCCTATCATAATTCTAGATTGAATCCAGTGTGGGCCAGTGCTGCTATGGCAGCTTCGTCTATAAGTGTTGTAATGAGTAGTTTGGCTCTAAAGTTGTACAGACCAAAACTAGTTACAAAAGAATTGGATTTTGAATCTGGTGAAGAACATACTTATGCTATTGAATCTAAAATTTCTTAAAATATCTCATTGAAAGCAAATTAGATTATTTATACTGGAATATGTATAGTAATGATATTCACAGTTTATTCCACAGTTACGAAGCAAGCTTGAAAATATGACGTTAATTTTTTTAGGTAAAGTCATTTCATATATCAAATACCCTTTTATCAAATTTCACGATCATGACTGTCACATTATCGGTCGTAGAATTATCCATAGCAAGCTGACATAACTTTTTCGCTGCATCCTGAGGATCACTGTTAGTTTTGAATAACTCTGATACATATTGGCAGGCTTTCTGATCAGGGACAACGTCCCAAAGTCCGTCGCATGCTAATATCATAAACTCGTCTTTTGGTGTGATTTCGGTCGAGGTTGTAAATGGCCTCCCTACAACTAAATCCTTCATGTATGTGTCACCTAAGGATCTTGTGACAGCCAAAACTCCGTTTACTCTGTTCTTCATAACAAGTCCACCCGTTTCGCGAATCCTATTCACCTCGTTGTCGTCTGTCGCCTTGTGGTCATACGATAGACGATAAGGGTGACCTTCCCGACATAAAAGGATCCTCAGGTCACCTACATTAGATGTGTATAATATTCTCTTGTGGTCCTTGCTAGGTATAAAATCAAACTGTGATTTCCCATCTTCCCCTGCACTGTATGCTGTGGGCTCTCCCGTTGCGTCTTTGAGTTCCCATCGAAGTACAGCAACAGCAGCCGTGGAACCCGAAGATCCAGTTCCCTCATTTTCAATTAGTTTATCTGCCTTAATGAATGCATCATGCAACTTTTCTTTCATGTCATAATTATAGTTGTGTTCTGGGCCGTCCTCCTCTTCGTTAATCTCGTTCGCTATCAATGTATGTAGATTATTACCACACCATCTAGCAGTATCTTTTCCAGCGTGCCCATCAAAAATGGCAAAGTATCCCCAATCAACCCTTTCGGCGAAGTTTGCGATGTATGTATGAACATCTTCCATCTTAGATCTATACGTTACATTTTTATTTTCTGCTACTCCGACTTTAAACGATAGGCCCTTAAAAAGGTCTGATGCTTGTGACTCTCCAGGACGCCTAGGTGATTCATCCCTTTTTTTACCGCTTAAGTTATCTCTGGCCGTTTGCTGCTCCATTCTTATCAACAAATTCTCTAATTGATTGCCGTGAAATCGATTACCTGTTCTTTTATCGCTTCTCTCAACTTGCACTATTTTTGCTTTAACATTATGCAGGCCGACTCATATCGTAGTAATATGGATAAGGAATCAGCTGGGGGAGATTGAGATTGACATACCGAAGCTTAACAGGTTTATTAATTTATGTTTAAATTCTATTACCTGAATGCCTCCAATTGATAGACTTCCAAACTCTGTTGGACAAGGTTATACAGTAGGTCTGCCTCGGATGGGATCACGACGTAAGTCAAGTTTCTTCAGACCAACGAATTTTTATCCATTGGAAGATTTTAAAGGCGACGAATTAGTGTCAGGACTTGAATCGCTACCATTAATCCTACTCATAGACATCTGTGACTACCTAAATTCTGATGATTTACAGAGCTTGTGCGTTTGTCTGACACTAATGTATCTACCTGCTGCAATTCAGCTTTACAGAAAAATAATTATAACCAGCCAAGTTAGTCTTTCTAAAGTTGCAAGGAAAAAATTCTCAACCACTAGAAGGAACTTGGGAACTGTCATTCATGTTTCAAAGTTTTTTTCTTTATTGCTGGTCTTGAGGTGTAATCGAAAGATAAGTCAAAATGTGAAAAGTTTAGTGTTCTGCGTAGATAGTGAGATTGATTGGAATTTCAAAATAGAAAATCGAAGCATCTTATCACTTTTGGAGGAGTGTTTATGTATAACTAAATTGAGTACATTTTTTTGCAGATCACTTCCCTCGTTGAAAAAAAGGTTGCTACTACCTCAGCGTTCAACGATTCAATCTTTGACTATTTGTCTAAGTGATTATGATTTTGATTATTCTTTTATTACTTTGAGGAGGTTGAAAATATTATATGTTAGTGATCTGAAACATCGGACTCAGTTTGAGCAGCTTGCTGAAAGAATCGTATCGTATCTGAGAAATCTTACTTCATTAGAGTTCGAAATCATGGAGGATCGATCACATTCTTTAAATGCATTAAATGACTTTAATCTAAATAATTGCGATGCTCCTTGGATATCTTTTTTCCAGGGATTAAGGAGATTGGAGAAACATCTCTGTATTGAGACTTTAGGCTTAGATGGCTTCATAGGGAACAAGGGTCGTGATATAGCCTACATTTTAAAAGAGGCGCTTGATTTGAGCTATTTAAAGGTCCTTTTATTAAACCTTAAAGAAGTCAGTCATCATCATGAAACACATTTCAACGCGAAAACAACGTTCTTGGAGAATTTCACTTCCTTCACTTCTAATCTTACTCAATTGTGCATTAATCCTACTTTCGATTGCCTTTCATGTCAGCATCATTCGATCATGTCGGCCCTAGCAGAAAACATCCCAAATAAACTTGATATTCTACTTATAATATTTGAATCGCCGAACCAACAATTTAGATCATCCCTACAAGATATCATTATTGAATTTCAGAAGAAATTGCGGTACCTCAAGTTGTATGATAAGTCAAAGGAGACTTCGGATAAAGTGTTTCTCAAGAGAAATGTAGGTGATCTTCAGGCTTCAATATACGAACATGCTGTGTTCTACGATTCCCAATGGCTTTCCATCTTCACAGACGGCTATTTTCCTGGGTTGCACCCTGTTGTGATCAATGACTACATGGAAGCATTTATAGAGAAGTCACACGATGGAATAGGTAAATTTTTAAATGGGGAAAAGAATTTTCGTACTATCTCACGGTATGATATGTTCGTTACTTCCTTACCTCGCCTTAAGATACTATCGATTTTTAATATTGTCTTGATGATCAGATGCGGAAGAGCATTTTTGGTTTTAAATGGGAAGTACATTCCTCTTGTGACTGGTACAAAATCTTAACTTTTTCTATTAACTGTCAAATTGTATCTGATAATAAACATGTCGTGATGATTGACTTTCACAGTAACACTAAGATATTGATGAATTTTTTATTGATAAGAGATTTGAACGAAGTGACTGCTGTTTGGCTTTAATTCTCTTGAGATGTATCAACCTATATTTAATAATGGAGCAGTCGAATTTACTTAAAAAAAGAGAGAAAGCGACTCTTTTCGTAAGATCTGGATAAAGACGACGAAGCTAATCATTGCCTTTTGAAAAAGATATGTTTGTGTGTTTATAAAATAATGATTCCTGAGCACGAAATCACTACGTCGGACCAAATGTTAACCCTTTATCATGGAATAGAGGATTAACTTTATTAAGAAGAATGATGTATATGCTGGTTGGATACTGTTTCTTATCTTGCTACCTCTTTTGAGATACCAGGTACTTTATTGTTGCAAAAGTTACTATGCGGAAGATAAAAGAGTAAATCTATACACTCATTTGCTTTTGTCAAATTTAAGTGTGTTAGATGATAGATGTTTCACAACCGAGATTTGAGGAAGAATCATGAGAGACCTACGCTAAGCAGTTTGTGGTCTTGAAAAAGCATGATTATAACTTGCATGTCCTAATGTCAGGCATGTGCCATACATAAGCGATAGGGCTCTATAAATCGCGCTCACTATCATGTACTGTGGATTGTGATATAAGTGTTAAGCTTTCTATTGATTTTTCTCTTCAGTGAGAATCAAAGCATTTCCTTCATCATCCTACTAGCGAATGAGAACCTAAACTTAACACCCATTTTCTCTTGATTTGAAATAACAAGCAAGGCAGCTCGACTCTTGCATAAACTTCACCAATAAAATAATCTTCTTACGATGATACTTTAAATTTGACAAATATTAATTGTATATCAATTAACTAAAGATTTTACAGTATTAATGAATGACAGGTGCTATGATAGTCTAAAGCTCGTTTTTCATGATATGCTAAAGCACGTTAATTGTCTCTTAAATTTTTATAAAACGAAAGGTGCAATTGTTTGAGTAACATGTATCACTACTAATACTGCAACAAGTCATTAAAGGACTCCCCCACAGCAGTTAAAGGATTGTGTCATGGTTACATGAACTATTTGAAAGTGTTTGCTTGTCTTTACACATAAAAGTATTTTCCAAAAACTTGTAAACCCAGTCGATCAGAGAAGTCGTATCATATTGCATTATCTTTTTTAAGTGTACTGTACATAAGTTGTCATATCAGAGCTCGCACTGGCCTGCTGCAAGAACAAATCGCATTCAAGTACCAATTATGGGTTTCTTCTTATAGTGGCACGCTTGAAAATCGATAGACAATTTAAGGTTTTACTTCATTCTATAGATGGGCTGTTCCAAGAAAGATTTTGACGTATATTGTGCTTAACCTTTTCGCATCTCGTTCCTGCTTATTTTTTTCTTGTCTTAGCTTCGTTAATGTCAAATATCTTGGCAGACCTGTCGGGAACAGGGTCCGATGATGATTTTATTTTTTTTAGGGGCACATACATATCCTACGGCTCAGGTAAAAGCCAATTTCGAGATAAAAAATTTGATAATCTACCTATCAAGAAACGCACAGATTAGGCATGTCAAACCAGATCTCAAATTTATATGCCGGTTAATCAACTTACATTTGTAACGGCTTCGCTTGAGATAAGGAAAAAAGGTAGGAATATAATTACTTAAAAAATTGTAGTCACTTATAGCTAAAGATTCCAATCTGATGTAACAGTCATAATCTTGTGAATCCTATTGTAGGTAACTGAAATAAAAGAATAGTGGTAATGTTGGATAATATCCGCTCGAGACATATAAATCCAGGAAAACTAGAGTCCTATACTTCGCGCCTTGACGAAGATCTTCTTCCTGGAACTATAAGATCTTATGCTTCTCACGGGGGTGCTGAGTTAGAGTTAGAGCTGTTAAAAAAAAAAGACAGTAAAATCTTGGTTCCGCAGCCAGATGACCTGCCCAAAGATCCTTTGAACTGGAGTAAAAAGAGGAAGTACTGGAATACATTAATCGTTTTAATGTATACGGGTTTCACCGCAGGAATCACAAACTTATCTGGACTATCAGATTATACTACAGATGCTTCGGATGGAATTTTATTCATTGGAATTGCGTTCGGAACTTACTTGTTGGCTCCATCAGTTAATCTCTATGGAAGAAGAATATCGTATTTGATTTGTCTTTTCTGGGCAATTCTTGGTATGGTTTGGGTAGCTAATGCTCATAATACGGGTCTGGCCAATTGGGCCCAGTTGCTAGTGGGAGCTTCCGAATCTTGTGGAGAAGCACAAGTACAACTCTCCTTGACTGATCTCTTTTTCGAGTATCAGCTAGGAAGTGCTTTAAACTACTATGTGTTGGCTACAGGTGTAGGCACTTTTATTGGTCCCCTTATTTCAGGATTTATAGATGAATTACAGGGATTCAAAGTTGCTACATATACTGCTGTAGGTTTTGCTGGAGCAAACTTACTTCTCATGGTCTTTTTTATGGATGAAACGGTGTACTTTAGAAAAAATACGAGAAAGGTGAAAGAAGAATCTGAATTCACTAACGAATTTTTGAAACAAGAAAAAAGCAAAGTCTTAATATCGGAAGTGGTCCACGATTCGTCCTCTGAGGATGATCAAAATGGTGGTATTGGGTCTTGGTTTCGTCGGCAAATGAAAGTAATTGCTCCGAGCCCTATGTTAGATGGTACGGGTTTCATACAATATATGAAGCAGCTATTTTTACTTCCACGCGTCCTAATTTTCCCACCAGTGATATTTTCTGGCTTTGTTTGGGGTATTCAAAATATTCTTATGGAATTTTATATGACTATTCAGGAAGATAATTACTATGATCCTCCTTACAATTATAGCGATAATGCAGTCGCAATTATGAATGTTCCAACTTTAATTGGAGTTGTAATAGGATGTTTTTACGGTGGAACATTAAATGATTGGTTTAGCAATTGGATTGCTAAAAGGAATGATGGTGTGGTAGATGCTGAAGTGAGACTTTGGTTTTTATATATACCATGTATATTATCTTCGATTGGTTTGCTTCTTTTTGGTATTGGTACTGATCAACAATGGAGCTGGGTTCCTACTTATATTGGTTTAGGATTTATCGGGGTGGGTTATGGTTCATCGGGGGATCTATCAATGACTTATGTGATGCTTATTTATCCTGATTTAGTTATAGAGATGATGTGTGGAATTTCTTTCATAAACAATATGCTTGGTTGCATTTTCTCATTTGCATGTGATGCTTGGTTAGAAAATGTCAGTATCACAAATACCTTTATTATTTTGGCTGTTATGCAATTTATGGTAGTAGTTTTCACCATACCAATGATGGTTTACGGTAAGAAATGCAGACAATGGACTCTCCCGAGCTATATTAAATATTGTGAACTTCGTGATTCATTACGATAATCAATTATTATTTTGCAATTTTAAGGAAATATTTGTCCCATAATCTCAATAGGCACAAATTTCGCAAAGTTGTCGCAGAGGACTTTTAGAATTACTGGTGCTTACCTTGATAAAAATATTTATAGAAGGATAAAGTATAATATTATGAGTTCAACAAAGTAAAATAGTAATGCATCCCTTAAGTTAACGTGAATGAAACATAGTAAAGAACACTGCAGAAGTATGTTCAATACAATAAAGACTCTCTTTACTATTCTTAACAAGAATATTTGAAACTCATGAAAGATACGTTTTTCTTTTATGCATGTGAGTGTGCCGTATATAATTTATGAATACAAATACATATCTTATCAAAATATTGGGTAAAATCTATGAATTAAGTATGATTGCAAGAGCTCTAAGTACATCTTTCTTAGATTACCACTACATTCGCGTTTTTTTTTTGATCCAATATCCACTGTGCTTCCCTCCTTCCACTCATCCAAGCACCATGTACGCAGCCAGCTCCCTCTTCTATGGTGTGCTCACCAGCGAATCTGATATTAAGCTCCTCGAGACCATTTTTTGTTGCTCCTGAAAGTAAATTGATTAGAGTGTCAGGATCGTCACCAGGAAAGGCGGCTGAATAGGCTCCTCTTATGTAAGGATTTATAGTCCATTTAGAGGTGATTACGTTGATTGGACTTTCAACTTTATGCCCATCAAGACGCAACTTTGATAATGCTGGCTTCAAATAGTCCCATGCTTTCTCGGGATTCTTCTCTAAGTACTCCGTAATTGGATGAGGAGTAAGTATACACAAGCTGCCTCCTTTAATCGTAGAAGAATGCAATCGATGTATCCCGGCTATATTGAGCACATCTAAGCCTAGAGTCCATAGCTTCGGCAAACACTCGGTAGTCCCATACTCTTGGGATACATCCGTATCCGGAAGCAAAAATATTTGGTCTACCGTATCATCCCACCAAACTGAAGGAAATTCAAGAATTACTTTACCTAGGGATCCTACGTGCATTTTCGATAAGGCATTGGTTATATCACAAGGTAAAGATGGTGACCACTCGATGGAGTTTTCCGAACCAACAGGTAACTTTAAAATACTGAGAGGAACAGCAATTACCAAGAACTCACATCTAATACTTGATCCATTGCTACATTCCACCATAATAGAATAATCATCAAAAATACCATATGTGATTTTTTTTACAGCGTGGCCGAGTGTAATCAGATTTTCTGGAATTCTAGAGATTAACTTGTTTAGAATGTGGTCATAGCCTTGCTTGTTATAAACATCCCGTCCTGAATGATGAAAAGGACAATCTTTAGCGCTAATTGAGTCCCAAGTTTTCCCATACCACAATTCAAGCATACGACTCAACCTAGGAAGAAGATTTATTTGCTCTTGGGTTAAGATCATTTTGTATTTTTGAATATATTTTTGAATCATATTCTTTACAGAATCATCATTATCCTTAAGGTCATCGTAATTTAAATTAACAAAATCCTGAAAATCTTGAAATATTCTGTACACCTTGTTTTTAGATAGATTAACCCGTCCTTCGCTTTCTGAAGAGTAATAAAGCACGGGAGAATCGTCAAAGTACAAACTCTCCTCAGAGGAGAAATCTTTACCATTGATGAGTTCATTGAAAAGTTCATTCAGTAAACAGTCATGGAACCAAGCTGCCCCAATATCGTAATGTAGCCCTAGCTTAGAAGAGGTTCTGTCCGTTACAATACGTCCTCCAAGGTAATCCTGTGCTTCCACAAGAACAACATCTTCTGGCGAAAAAGTTGAATTTTCACCATTTACCAATGTGTCAACTGCATTTAGCCCCGCTATGCCGCCCCCTATAACGCAAACTTTAACAAATTTTCGCAGGCTGCATTCTATATTCATTACTTTTTGGATAGAAATCACAATTAATTTTTAAGAGAGAAAATTACTTGTTTTATATTTGTTTCGCAATCAATTACCATATTCGCAAATACTAACATTGGATATGCTACCATCTTTGTATAGTAGAAACATCTGCTTGGAAGAGAACTAGTCGCTACAGCTATTTTGAGTATTTTATATAAGCTTCCAGTTTATCAGAGGATCATACCTTCAGTGAAGGTTTCGTGCAAGTATTTGTTTGGGGTCGATCGATTTGTCCACTTTTGTGCCCTTTTCTACTGAAAACAGCAGCGTCCTCATAGTAACGGCACTCTTATGAGTATAGAATCAGCTGCATTATCTGAGTTCGCTGCCCGGACTCCTATCAATATCTGAGACTTATCAAATATCGGAGATGGCTGTCCGAAGTCCTATCAATAACTAATGATCACGTGATATGTTTATGCAAAGCGATGTCTATCTCTAATTTTATATATAGTTTATATAGATTATATAGCAGGAAAATTATTATCCACGAATATGTAAGAGAGTTTGGAAGACGTGTTTACGGTTAGATTATAGCAAATTTAAGAATTTCCGAGATAAAAGCCCTCGTGATATGATATTCCCAATAAGGAAGATGTATCTGTAATAGCATATTTTATGTCAAAGGTAGTATTATACCTTTCTGTTTCACAATTCTTTTATAGAGTTCTGGTCTCCTATGGCGACCAAAATCAAACATTTTACTTCTACCGTAGATCACTTTATCTAGGTCGATATCACCCAAAAGTATCTCATCATCTTCTGTCTTGGCCAGAGCTATTACTGTACCATCCGGCGCAACTATCAATGATCCCCCGATAAGTTGTTGACCATCTTCAACCCCGCACTTTGCGACTGATACTGCAAAACAGCAATTCATGTAAGCATTACCTTTTGTCGCTAATTCAGATTGATACAATCGTAGAGTCTTGTTTTCTGCCATGCCGTATGTGCTATCTCTACAAGGCGTATTATATCCACTAATGCAAAGCTCCATTCCTTGCAACGCATAGCATCTCCATGCCTCAGGCCAACGACGATCATTACATATAAGCATTCCTATTGTTGTATCTATCCACTCTGGGTCGCTTTTAGCAGCCACGTACCCCTCTGTGCCATAATCAAAGTATCTTTTCTCAAGTTGTTGGAACTCTGGCCCCTTAATTGGATCATCGAATCCAGGCAAGTGAGTTTTTCTGTATTTCTGGATAATTTTTCCCCGATTATCAACTAAAATACAGGTGTTGTAATGATGATTATCATCTGTGATCTCAGCGTATCCCAAAACAAATCCGATTCTTCGACTCTGGGCGGTTTTAAATAAAGGCTTGCAGATCCCCTTGCTAATATCACCTTTTTCGAAAAACGAATCTATCTCTTCTTGCAGCTTTAAATCCCATCTCGGGAAGAAGGAGGTCAATGCGCATTCGGGGAATATAGCTAAGCTGGCTCCCTTGTCAGCTGCTTCATTCAAGAGCCTATCTAGCCTCACAACTGTATCCTCCTTTTTGGTAGCCCTTTGAATCGGTCCCAATTGGATACCGGCCAACTTAAACTTTCTCACTGAAGTCATATGATTCCCTTTTAGACTTCAAAGTTTCTTTGGCTTTATGGAAAACATGTCATTATATATCTCCTAAAAACGGGCTACGAATTTTCGAGTCGCAATTTATTTTCCGCCCAAAACGAAAGAAGGCAGATAATGCGGCTTATGACTTGACAATCACGGATTTTACGACTTTTCTGAGTTTAAATTGACCAGTTGAAAGATTATGAATTGTTTTTCAATTAAAATAAAATTAAACTATAACACATTATAAAACTAAAGTAGGTATCTAAAACCTTTGTTTTCTTTATCTGTTAAATCTTTGAACCCATCAATTATAGCTTGTTTTGCAGCTTCTGGTGTCAACTCACCATACTCTTTATCTTTTTTGTTATTTCTAGACCACAATAATGCGGCGTATACAATACCTATTAACATAAGTCCAGAATAGCACGTCATCAAGGCTATAATAGCTTTATAATATTTTGGGGCCTCGTAAGTGTAGAATAAATTAGGGCCCGTTATATTTCCCGCAGCATAGAAAGTAAACCAAACACCGTTCGCAATAGTTCTCTTAGTATGGCCGGCAATATTAGCACTTAAGAGAACCCAAGAGAGGACAATGGGGCCACCAATTATAAACTGCAACCATGTTCCTCCTACCAAAGTCCATTTATCTTTCAAAGGAATCGTATGAATAATAATTAACCCAGCAAATCCTGGAATACAAGTCAACACGTACATCAAGCAGCGTGTATTCTTTACGGTTAAAGCAATTACTCCAGCAGCAAGAACGACGCCCAATTCTAAAGCACCAGTAGGCAATTGAAGTAAAGTAGCATAGATCCCAGAAAACCCAAAGCCTTTGAAGAGAGCGGAAGCAAAATTTGAAGTGCCTCCATTGATTACACCACATGCGAATCCCCCTAGAGATAATAGCCAAACAGCAACATCAGAAATACTTTCTTTAAGTTGTGCTTTTTTGAATTCCTTATCCTTGATACCCATATTATTCCTAGCTACCCTTTCAATTGCAATCGCTCTTTCGTCCAGGTTTAAAAATCGGGCATTTCGAGGTGAATCAGGTAAAAATACTAATACAATAATTCCAACTGCAAGGTTCATAAAGCCAAAAACAAGAAAGATAAGCTGCCAAGTTTTAAGATGCGAATTCTGGACATGACCAAGGCCATATCCCAAAAGACCTCCTACCATCGCTGCCACCCCATTACAACTTAAAAACAAGCATATTCTTAAAGGTTGTTCCAGCCTCGTATAAAAGAGAGAACATATCATCATACACGATGGTGAAATACCGGCTTCAAACATCCCTAATATAAACCTTAGTACGAGTAATCCACCATAATTTTTGGCACCAACATGAGCAATAAGAATTATTGACCAGATTATCAATGTGCAGCCAGTGTACTTGGCGACAGGGACTTTTTGAATAATGTAATTTGATGGAATTGCCCAAAATAAGTATCCGAAATTAAATATAGCAGCCACCCACGAATATCTCTGTCCAATTAAATTCAAATCTTCTTCCAATGTATAAGCAGCAGCATAATTTAAAGATCCTTTGTCTAACAGCTGCATTGTATACATAAGACACATAATAGGTATTAAAACAAGGTCTATTTTGAATAGAACTTTTGATTCAGAGCTTTTATCGGTGTCAATTTCTAGAGCCTCATTATATAGCTGAAAATCTGTGGCTAAATCTTCTGCCTCTCTTCTTGAACCCACAGATTCGATCTCTGTCTTTAGATAAGCTAATTTTTCGTCTTTAGAACCCAATATGCTACTCATTTGAATTTTTATACTTGCTTTGCAACACTCTCGCAGAACTCTCTATATTGAACATCAGATTTATGATTCAGTGCTGTTGAAGACCATAAATATATTCATTTTCTTACTTCACTTTTGTAGGAAAATAATTTCCGACTTCGATAATTGTCAGATAAGCAGCTCTAGGCATCGCAAAATAATGTGCGACACGTCTGATAAGCGAGATTTGTGCGACAAAGTAGACATACAACGAAATGTATATGGAACTGATATTACCTTTCCTAAAAAGCTATACTAAGACTACCAAAATCTTATAAAAAATTGAATTCATTTTCCCAATCTAAATTAGCCAAGTCAAGGCGCAAATAGTTAATTGTCTGGTCTTGCGAAAAGGTAGGGAAGTTGAACAAATTGACTTCACTGTTGAGTACTTCCTCAATTGAGTTGTCAGATGTTCTTAAAGCTTCCAAGTCCAGCTGGAACTTCTCTAACTTTTTATCAATGATACTAGAAGGCTTTTTACCAAGGTCCCAAATAGTAGCACAATGTCTTAAGAAATCTTGGAAAAAGGTTATTTTATTCATGCATCTTTTTTTCTCATAGTCAAATTTTGAAGAAGAAAGCTCATAAAGTAAAATACTAATGGACAAAAGAGTACAGTATAATAAAAAAATGCTGATGAAGGTAAAGTTTCTGCCGTAAGCTTCCTGTAGAGCTTTAATCGTTATTTGTACTTCCTCGACAACATCATGACAAATGCTAAATGGTGACATGCCACCTTGAATATCCGATGAGCTCGTCAAGAATGGTCTATTTAGACACATTGAAATTATGTAATAATACAATCTCGGTGTCAGGATTACAATATTGTGTCCCATATTCTTCAAATCACTCTTATTCCAGCTAAGCTCTTTTGGAAGTCGTGTCCTCCAATTGTAAAGCTGATGATTATAGTGACTTAGTCTTTCTAGTCTCTCTGACTGTAGCTTCGCATCATCGTCTGACCTTTGCGTGAAAACTGATGTTAGCATCGATTCCGTCAAGTTTGCCAATTTTAAAATAGCAATCAAACTGGGGTATGCAGAATAAGATATGTTTGAAACGGGATCTACATATACAAATTCTTCAACGTTCGTGAAATCAGCCAATGGAGAGACGCATGGCATGTTTGTATCGCTAAGTTTAAGCGAAGTAGTTCTTCCCAAAGCTAGACTGATGAAGTGATCGGCTACGTAGCATCCCCAGTATATTCGACTCTTCACACTCCTCAGCAGATAAGGGTACTTCCTTGCAAGCTCTTTGTTATTGCATTTATTCATATCTTCATCCCAATCCTTAGGATCTAGTTCAAATCCAAAATCATGTCCCATTCTGAAAGCCAATCCTGAAAGTAACCACCCGCTCGTCAAACGCCCTTTTCCAATGTCATATATTGCGAGACACAATAAAGCTTGCATCCTAGTCACTGATGCGGAGTTCAAATTGACAGTATTCAAGTTGGGGTCTGCATTGCTTTGGAAGACAATTCCTATTGCTGTTTCGTAATAATGATCTGCTTTAGCTCTTAATTCTGGATTTTGACTCATTCTAGCTCCTAAGGCACTCATGGAATATATTAGCTCTTCTGAGACGAAGTTATTTTCAAAATCGTTATTCATGAAATAATAGAGAAATGATTCTCTATGTATGAAGTAAAATGCCATCGTATAGCTATATTTGAAAAAGCATGAAAGAGAGTCTTTTATTAGAGACTGTGGTAACCTCGATGGTTCGAACACATATAATGGAACCGGCAGATCTTTCATGTAGTAAATTGAATCGAAAATAGTCTCACTTAGCTTCAACTTCTCACACGCGTTTGACAATTTAGGCGTTGGTACTATCTCAATTAGCTCTCTATTTATTATCTGTGGATCGTGAAACACGCTTGTTGGTCCAAAGGCATACTTAGATCCAGATTCCAGGACGAGCAAAGGATTGAACGCATACCTAGAACATCCTCTTTCATAAGATATTTTGTGAGTCGAGCTTATAAAATTGTTGGAACTGGGTAAGCTAATACCACGTACACTTTTCTGTAGCTTATCTGGCTGATCTACCAAGTTCTTGAGTTCCTTGATTTTATTTTCCATATGAACTATTCGAGCTTCCAATACGTCTGAATACGCCGTCGTTACTCTTTTTTTTCTCTTATCCTTTTCATCGTATATACACAGAATACACTTTCTCTGGCAGAGAGAACATGGATTGCTACCGTCGCATTTTTTCTATATGTTAGTTAATAGGTTGCCCAATGAAATAACTTAAACAGCACTTACCTTCACAGACCGACATGCGATACAACTAATTTCATTAGTATTTCACCAAAAAAAATGCTGAAAATTTATATCAAGACACATACGAGCTACTTATATTTTTCCTCTTAGGTATCTCAATGCCCAGCATCTTGAGATGTTGAAGTTAATTTTTTAGATTTGTCTGTTTAAGGACATTAGATACGAAAATATTTTTCACCCTCGACTATCGCATCATTATTGCAAAAAAGGAAGTGATCGATAATGGCATTGGGACACAATGATCGTTATTTTCTCGAAGACTTACAAGAAATCTTTAGTTAGAATCCAGGAAAATTATATCAGTATGTTGCTGTGATACGTTTATTCTAGAAGTGGACACTGATAAGTAAAAAGAAAGTTGGATACTTCATTTTAAATTACATAATTATAGAGCATTCATTAGCTTTCATCAGCTTTAAGTATACATTGGCAGTTTTTTAAGCTCGAGATGGCAAAACGAAGTGTTCAAGAATTCGCATACTTCGGCTTGTGAAATCAAAGTTTTGATATGTGGTATTGGTTCAGATTCGCAGATACTAATCCGAACGACAAACTGGTCGCAAAATAATTTCCGCCAATACTATAAGAATACTAAGATATACCATGGTCATATCATAGGATTTGACAAAGAATATGACGGCAATGTCCTTGAAAATTGTGAGAGGTAGGCTTTTGGATACTATCCAAGCTACTGCTAAATACAGTGCTCTGATAAGCATGGCAGGTGTACCCAAAGGAAGTGGGGTGTGTCGTCTTTCTTTGAGCGACAACGATAAGAATGTGAGGGATTGGTTCGTGAAAGAAGTTAAGTCGCTCGGTTGTGAAGTCAAGATTGATAAAGTGGGTAATATCTTTGCCACATACCCAGGAAAGAAAGATGGGTTACCAACAGCTATAGGGTCTCATTTAGATACTCAACCTACCGGCGGAAGGTACGATGGCATTTATGGGGTCCTTACCGGTCTTGAGGTACTAAGAACATTGAAAGAGAACAAGTATGTTCCAAATTACCCCATTAGCCTTGTAAATTGGACCAACGAAGAAGGAGCAAGATTTCCAATGTCGGTCATGGCATCGGCTTTATGGGCTGGCAGGGTAGCGGAAGATGAAGTCTTTAACCTCAAGTCTGTTATCGATACAGAAGCTGTTACAGTTGATCAAGAATTGAATAGGATTGGGTATAAAGGTCCATATAAAGCTTCATATAAATCAATACCGCTCAAGGCTCATTTTGAGCTTCACATTGAACAGGGGCCGATACTAGAGAAGGAGGATAAAAGAGTAGGAATTGTGACGGGTGCCCAAGCTTACTGTTGGAATAAAGTCATTATCAAAGGTAGTTCTTCACATACTGGAACCACTCCACTTGATGTTCGTTCAGATGCTCTTCTTGCAGCTTCTAAAATGATAGTCAAATGTAATGAGCTTGCACATGAATACAAAGGATTGGTATCGGTAGGAGTCTGTGAAGTAAAGCCTAGAGTTGTAAATGTGATTCCAAACGAAGTTACTTTTACTTATGATGCTCGCCATCCCCACGATGAACCCTTAGAGGCTTTGAATGAAGAGTTATATAGTTCATTCAAGAATATCGCGATAGAAACCCTGGGACCAAATTGCAAGGCCCCTATTGAAGTAAGTGTCGAAAATCTTATGCGCTCAAAGGCTGTTCATTTTGATCCGCATTGTATATCTTGCGTAAGAGAGGCGTCAATAGAATTACTAGGTGAGGAAAACGTTATGGACATAGTTAGTGGTGCTGGCCATGATTCTTGTGCCACCAACAATGTGTGTCCTACTACCATGATATTCATTCCAAGTAAAGAAGGTATTAGTCATCATCCCGATGAATACTCAACACCACAACAAATCGAAGATGGGTTTGATGTATTACTTAAGTCAGTACTTAAATACGATTCTAAGAGAGTTGATTAATATATTTTAAATATAAGCATCATGTTTGATAAACGACAATAGTTGTAAATTGATCTTAATTTAAATAAGTGTTTATATGATCTTAAGTTTTATCACGTTCTTCTGTGTTCGAGTATTTGCTGTTGTCAGTGCTATGTGGACGTTGAAATTTCTAGCATTCTAGTTTGGCATCAAGTTCGGAAATATTTTTGCGACTGAAGAATATATAAAATGGTTTGCAGATTCTTTGAACCTCAATTCTGATAGATGTATGGATATGGAAGAGAAGGATTACATTCCTTCAGACGAGCTCTACGCTAATTATAAAGCTCTTTCGTGGAAGTATATCATTGATAATGCCCAGGAAAGAGAAGAGCAAGTAATCAAATTTCATGAATCATTTCCTGACTATGGGCCAACTCCTTTGAAGGAGATTCCGAATGCTGCCTCTTTCGGTGTAGGCAGAATATTTGTTAAAGAAGAATCATATAGATTTGGCTTGCCGTCGTTCAAAATTTTAGGGGCGTCTTGGGCAATCTACTCATGTCTAGCTAAAGAGTTTAATCTTTCACTCGACACAACCTTTTCCAAATTAATCGAAACGATGGAGAATTTATCTTTAGACAGACGTTTCGTTTTTGTTTGTGCAACCGATGGTAATCACGGTAGAGCGGTTGCAAAAATAGCAACCATGTTAGGTGCCAGATCTCAAGTCTATGTTCCAGGCTCTGTTCCTATGGCCGAGTGCAAAAAAATTGAAAGCGAGGGAAATGTCTGTTTAATCCAAATACCAGGCGACTACGATGATGCTGTTGCCATGGCTGCAAAATTTTGCAAAGAGGAACCAAACAGTTTTCTAATTCAAGATGTTTCTTTTGAAAACTATACTGAGATTCCTCAGGCAATCTGTGATGGATATAATACAGTCCTTAATGAAATAGATCAGCAGGTGTATTCAAAATGTGGTCTGAAACCCTCTCTTGTGATCTGTGGGGCTGGTGTAGGATCCTTCGCTCAATCAGTCGTAGCGCACTATCGGTCTGAATTTAGAGAGAACTTCGAAACAAAAGTAATGATTGCTGAACCCAAATTTTCACACACTTGCAATAAATCCCTCACACTTGGCTATCCTGCTCGTTCAAATTTTGAATCAGGTCCGCCAACTATTATGGATGGTTTAAATTGCCCTTCCATATCTTCAATTTCCTTCCCTATATTGAAAAATGGTTTGAGTTTCTCCCTGTTAATCGACGATGGTGAATGCCATAATCTGATTTGTGAATTGAAAAAGTTTAACGTCAGTTCCGGTCCTTGTGGGGCTGCTCCTTATGCAAGTTTCAAGAAGCATTTTTCAGAACTTATTTCTCGGGGTGATCTTACCGATACAGATGTTGTCGTATTGATATCCACTGAGAAAGAAAGAGGATACGCATTTCCTCTTTTGTAATTCCAGTGTTCAACAAGGACTTCATTATTAATCCACATACATCTTCGGATTATTCACCATGAGCTTTTTTAAACAGTGATTGGGAGTGAGCTATCGATTATCTCCAGGATCAGGTAGCCATGTTTGGATACTATATAATTTCAACCTGAATCACATATTAGCCGAGATAATCATCTTATACAAGGAATACTTAGGCGAATCTTCTTCTGGTTATCATGTTGAGGTAAAGAACTTACTTCTTTACAAGCAACTGATTCAGATATGTGGTTTTGTAACTGCTATTTTCAACGCTCTCCTTCATTTCTCTTTGAAAGTAACTATTTGGGTGCGAATTTTAACGAGATAAATAATATAAGGGTTCAAAATATATAGTTTGAATAGATAGACGAAAGCAGTTAAAAATTTATTGTTTTGTAAAACATCAGTTCACAATTTGCATTGGAAAATGTTATCCTTGCTACAAAAGCAACATCTGGGATTTTGCTCTCCTGAATATTGAATTTGATATTCAAGAATGTTCTTTAGCGTTAAGTAACAAAAACTTTCTTAAAAGTACATGAATATAAAGCAATTATACTTGCTGGCAAGAAAATGAGACTCCTTGAACAGTTTCATGGATTTTCTAGGTGTGTAACCTTTGAAAAGTTGTAGATCGTAATGATGCATCCTCTAGGATAATAGATATAAAATGCCCGAAGTTTATCTATAACTATCTAAAACCAAGGAGAGAAGCAAAGGGGTGAGATTTCGACTTCGATCTAAGCGTCAAAGGTAATTTTGCAACTTGATTACTTAAATCTCAATCTAAGTGTGGTCCTGCTGAAATGGTCCTCAGGATATATGATTCTCTACAGTAAGCAATACTCATAGCAGAACCTAAGAAGAATTGATGTGCTTCTCTTCTGCTGATAACATATTAGTGCAAGTTATGTGTTATTAGACGGTGCCAAAATCAACCACTATGTAGTGTTTCGTGCGCAAAAGTATATTGAATTTATTGGGCATATACATTATCTACCCTCCAAAAGGGGGTAAGGACTTAACTTCAGCATTCCGTATCCTTTTACTACATACAGGATAATATCATAATATATTGATGATCGAATAACTATTGAACTGAACACTTTTTCAAGTAAATATGGAACAATTATCAAACGAAGAAATATTAAGCCTATCTAAAACTAAAGGATGTAAAGATGAAGATATCATTGAGTTTGCATATCGTTGCCTTAATAATCTTCCGTTTGAAAAAGGCTATGACAACTATGAAAGAATGATAAGTGGAATGATGTATGTAAATATCGAATAATGAAAATTTTGATCACAAGTAACTGACTATAAATAGATACAGACCCTTTGATAAGCGTCTAGAGGACGCTAGAATGAGAGCAAGAGACCTTGCCCAAGATTTCGGTTCTTTAAGAAGCAAGCATTTTGACAGCACTGAAAGCTACTTGAAGGCAAAACATGACTATTTAAGTGGTTGCTTTGGATCTTATGGTAAGGATTCTTATTCAGAGCATCCAATTCATATTGATTATGGTTTTAATGTTCATATTGGCAGCAGCTTCTACAGTAATTTTAATTTAACGCTTCTTGACTGTGCGCTTATAAAAATTGGCGATAGAGTCCTTTTCGGACCAAATGTATCGCTTATCACCGCCACTCATCCATCTGATCCAACATTACGAGGAGCCGAAGTTGAAAGTGCATTGCCCATAACAATAGGCGATAACGTATGGCTTTCTTCAAATGTGACTGTTCTCCCTGGAGTTACCATAGGCAGTGGTTCCGTTATAGGAGCCGGAAGCGTCATAAACAAAAATATTCCTCCAAACTCAGTTGTTGTCGGTATTCCTGGTAAAGTAGTCAAAGTCTTGAAAGAAGAGGAACATGGCCTTGATGTTACATCATTACTTGAAAAGAGAGGATTGATTTAGAATTAATTAGACAAATAAAATAAGTAGAGATGCAATTTTTATAATCCTGAAACTGAGGATCTGTCGTGGTCCCCTTGCTCATTGAAATATGTTGTAGGTTTCAGTATTCGCTCTAAAACGAAAGAAACTGACTGTATGGTATCTTTGATTCTAAATATAGAAAAGAATTTCTATTAGATATATTAGCTCTATTGGCAAGTGTTCTCTTGGGCTGAAATATTACAAAAATCGTGCGAGATAAGGACTGGTCAATTATTGAGTCAGTTAGTCTCTATTACTTTACTAAGTTTGTGACGTAATTTCAAAATATAACAAGGTCCAAGTGAAATTGATTTCATTTATCAAAATGTGTTCATGCTTTCATAGAATATCAAGCGCATGTATTATATGCACTACTCAAAAAGTGGATACGCATTTAATTACTTAGTAAGCCCCTCTTGAAACTCTAATATAGTGGTCTTATAAAGAAAACTATTAAGCAGAAACATGTCTGATTTACCATACCAGCCTAAAGGGGAACCAATTACTGAATTTATTAAGTTTGACAATGCTAATTTCAAAACAGTTACTTGGAAAGTTCCTCAAGATGTGACTTACAAAGGTAAAATTGTCTATGTTCACGGGTTTTCAGAGAGTGCTGCTATTTATACTGAATTCTTTGACAAATTGTCTCAAAAAGGATATGAAATATTTTTCTTTGAACAAAGGGGAGCGGGGGAAACATCTCCAGGTAAAGAAGTCGGCAGAACTAATGAAGAACATGTCTTTAAAGATCTAGAGTTTATGATTAAGTACAATCTCGACAAGAGAGAAGACAAAGAAGAAAAACTCTTTTTGGCAGGACACCTGATGGGTGGTGGAATTGTTTTAAATTATGGGATAAAAGGTAAATACATTGACCAAATTAGAGCTATATTTGTCAGTGGACCTCTTATACTCTTGCACGCAAACACTGAACCCAATATTATATTACGAAAGTTAGCTCCTATAGTTAGTTATCTTTTGCCTAATATGAGATTTGATTCTAAGTTGAATTATGATTACATAACTTCAAATGAAGGATGGAAAGCGTATATAATGAAACACGATAAGGTATTGGTTGGGACAGCTCGTCAATTTCAAGACATGTTTGTTAGAGGCGAATCGTTAACCCACAAGGATTACGTCTCTAAATTCAACACTAGTATTCCCTTATTGGTCCTTCATGGTACCGACGACAATATTAATTGGATTAAAGGAACTGAGAAGTTCTTTAGCTTGTTGAATGATAACATGGATAAAGAGTTTGTTCCAGTACAAGGAGCCAGGCATAACCTATTTCTTGAAAATGAAAAGATTTTTGGAGAAGTGTTTGATAAATTACTTTCATTCTTGAGTTCCCATTAGTAAAGACTCAAAATGTTTGCCAATAATTTATTTTAGTGTCTTTATTCAAGACTTGATTTTGATGCTTCGATATACGTGTTTGCATCAAAGTATAATATATTGCTTATAAAGAAAAAGTAATAGGTAACGAATACAAATTGGTATATACAAGTTATTCATAAGATATGTTTTTTATTCAGCTTAATTAGCTTCATTTGTCATCAATATTAATGCCAAGCTCGTTGGCTCGTGCCTCAAGTCTCTCTCTCTTTTCTTTTCTCTCTCTTTTGATTCTGGCAATCTCTGCTTGTATTTCATACGGTTCCTTTGGCACTTGATTCGTAGAGCTAGGGTCGGGCCAAAAACCTGGTATATTGAATTTTCTATCAGTATCCAACCCTACATAGTACATAACACACACAGGAGTTAACAAATAAAATCCAAACTTTTAATCATTACGTTAGTTTTCAAGGCTAAATCTTTGAGGTTTCAAAAATCTTTTTAACATACCTTAGCTGTCTCCAATTGGGTCCTTGTTATACCACCAATAAATTTACGATAGTAAGACGACATTCTCCTTAATTTCTGTAATTGTTTTTCCTTTCAAAAGAGAAGAATAATATAGTTTGCGTTTTTTTTTCTGTATCTTCTCTGATCATGCGAACCCGATAAATAAAATCAATAAATTCATTTTCAGATTATAATCATAAATATTACAGTTTTGAGGTTATTTGCTAGTTATAATGAACAATTATACGGCCATTGAGCCTGATATTGTGTCTCCTGATGGCTCAGGACCCTCGGGTGCTCAAACTCAGACTCCCAATCAAGCAGGCTCTTATGCATTAAACCCTAATGAATGGACTTTGGCAAAAAGGTTGAAAGAATCCTCACATCCAGTTGCCCTTCTATTTTACATATTTTTCAGGCTATCATCAATATTTGTTTATATATTTGGAGGGCTATTTATTGGAATGATAACTAAGAATAGTAGATTCATTCTCCATTTTATCATAATAATTTTGCTCATTTCTGCTGATTTTTGGAATTTAAAGAACATTGCTGGCAGATTACTAGTAGGATTAAGATGGTGGAATGAAACTAATATGGTAGAAAGCAACAAAAGTGACTTTGAGAACGTTTGGATTTTCGAAACAGCTGATCCTAATAGATATATTAACCCTATAGACTCCAAGGTATTTTGGTCTTTGCTTTACATCCAACCTTTATTGTGGGTTGTTTTGGGGATAGTCGCAATCTTGAAATTTGAATTCTTATACTTACTTTTGATTATAATAGCAATTACATTATCCATCACGAATGCAATGGCCTTCACTAAATGTGATAAGTTTGGTAAGGCGAACAATATTGCGACAGATTTTCTTTGGAGAAATACCGGAAGCTTATTTAGCAAATTGAACCCTTTCTCAAACTGACTTTTTCTTAGTCTTCTTTTCGAAATAGGTTGTATCGAAATCCGTTTGACTTGGTACTCTTAGTAGTTTCAACTGGTTTAGAGTCATTTCTCACATAATAAATCATATGTTTGTCTTTTTCTTCGTATATTTTTCGAGGTTTTATAATGGCCAGCTCAAGTCGTCTACTGAAATCTTGAGATATATCCATTTTGTTTTCTGACCCACTGTCTATTTCGTCTCCTTTAATCGTATCGCTTGATTTAATATTCTCGAAATTTCCTTTTTTTCCAAATATGTTTATGGGTATTTCATAATAACTTGCTTTTGTACGTTGAGTATCCTTTTCGACAGCCAGTATTCTGGATTTTAGTTTACCTGTACTGCTTTTCCACCATCTTACGTTTTTCAGTTGCATTTTTTGCGGACATTCATTTTCATCAACTATCGAATTTTGAGAGACAACATTGAAATTCAAAATTCCAGGCAAACGTTGTGGTGTACGACGTTCTTGTCTTGTTGAAAATTCATGACCAATACCTCCTGATTTGAAGTGTCTTCCAGTGTCAGTCAACTCCTCCATTTTATTAAAGGGTGTCTTTTCATCAGGAAATGACTTCGAATAACCTTTGACTTTGCCAACAATCGCTGATTCTCTAGTCATTGATTCAATGTTTATTTGATGCCTTTCATTATCTGGAGACTTCGTAGTTGTTTGCTTGCAACCATTCTTCCATTCAACCTTTGTATGATCATTCATAGAAACATTACTTTGTTTGTATTCATTTGATCGACTTAATAATTTTGAAATGAAAGGTAATTTCGATTTGAATCTATCGGCTCGACTATTACGTATTGGCTTGATAGATACCGAAGTGGATTTATGATGGGAAAGCAGCCTTAGACGAACCTCATTCTCAGTCAGCCTTTCCCGCTCATTTTTTGAAATCAAAAATTGAGGTTCATTCAATCCGACGACAGGCCGCTGGTGTACTGACCTATCAATAGAGTAGTCTTCATAAGACTTGCCAGCAATATCGACTTGATTTGGTCCCATATTTTGCTGGTTCTTTGTAGGACCAAAATACAGAAAGTTTACAAATAGAGAGTAGTCGCTAAATATGGTTGCGAAATTGGCAAGATTTATAAATTTTTGCATCTAAGCTATTTGAATAATTTTTTTATAAACTCAAAATGTCGAATCTTGTACTTCATTCTTGAATAAGATTTCGGGCTATAATTCTTATTGAGAAGAGATTCTAGTTCATAATTTATTTTCTCTTGTTTATCTTCGATGATTAGTATTGATTGATATTTTTCGACAAGATCATTTTGACGTAATGAGTCTATAGAGACTTCAAATCCTCTCAACTTTTCAAATTTGTATGACTTCGATAGTACACTTGATTGTTCAAGTATAATCCTTAATATTAGTTGGTTGAGTAGAAGAGTCAATTCGTTTTTATTTGAGAACTTTATGACCGTGTTTTTGAATCCCTCTATATCTATATTTTCTGGCATTCTCTCCAAGATCGATATAGGATCATAAAATGAGTTAGATTGTTCATCGGCACATTCCAATAAAGCTTTAATAAACGCAGGTTTTGTCATAGAGAAATCAAGGAGACTATTCCACGCTTCCTTGTCATTTTGCCGTTTAGCGAATTCGATTGCCATATCTGGATCATCTAGCTTATTTATAATTAATGTAAGGGCCCTTCGATTTTCTCCAATTTTTCCTAATAAGTATACTAATTCTTCGGTAAAATCGTTTCTCTCGCAAAGCGATATCGCCTCATCAATATTATAATTACTGTTTTTAGCAAGGAACGGCAGTAGAGACTTTCTATTGAACAAAGCATAAAGCTCGATTCTTTCATTACCAAGTGGCTGCGTGAGATATTCATCAACCAGCGCCAACTTTTCTAAGTAAAAATAGCAGATAAAATCTTGATGATTTCGAAAGAATAAAGATAATATATCCTTTGGAAGAATTTCATGCCGATGATCAACTAACACATCGATGATATCGCCGAGCTTACTACCAATATCTTGTATCGGCAAAGTGGACATTTCTGAGTCAGAAAACCTGAAAGTAACAATATTAGGTAAATCATCGAGAAAATTAATTAGCAAATGGTGTCTGGCTAAGAATTGAGTTATGTTTGGATCTTTTAAGTGTATAAGGTGAGGTACAGCTTTCTCTGGCCTAAATGACTTGACATATAAATCGGAAAGACATCTTTCGATCTTAACGTTATCCGGAGCAGTTTCTATTTGCTCCTCCAATTTTGTTTGCATTGCTTGCAAATCGTAGAGTGAGGTGTTCCAAGTATCAATCAATTGACAAAATAAATCTTGGTCCTCATGTAACCAGTATACCAATATACTATTGTAAATCTTTTTCGGCACATTTAATCTAGGAGATGAAGGTAGAATTTCTGTAATCTCTTTGAAATGCCTTGTATCGATAAATATGTTGGCCCAGGTATCCCATTGCGAAATTTTTTCCTTAATGTATGTCTCTTTTTCATCATTAACAGTCGAATCCATCGAGTATCTACTTTTTGTCTCAAAATCACTAATTTCGTCAGGATTGACATAAAGAAGACTTTCAAGAAATTGCTTAGCCTCATCCCATTTATCGTCTTTTAATAACGAATCAACATACTGAATACCAATGTTTAATCGTTTGATTGGTGAAAGTAAGTGCTCACTAATCTCCCAAGCATCAAGATACCTTTCTCTCTCGATGTACCAATTCACTCTATCGATTAATTGGAGCTCCTCAACCACCACACCATCTGTAGCACTTAAAATAAAGTGCCTTGACGTACTATCTAAATGGCAACCCAACATGTAGTCATTAAGTCCTAAATTATCAATATTTCTCAACCCTATTTCTTCTTCGAAGACAACTTCACCCGTTGAAGAATTTATCAACTTGAGATCAGGACAGTGGAAAGCTAATTTTCCTTCGACATTTTTCGATGGTGGTTCATACGAAAGGAGCATCCACAAATCATCTCTGAAGCTCAAAATGCCAGATACTAAGAAGTCTAGTTTAAATACATGCTCTACTTGAATTTCCTTTTCTTGGACTGATCTAAATGAAATTGTGGCCGTTGACGGAATAATCCTACTAGAGTGATCATCTGTTTTAATAGATATCCTTAGAGACCAAACATAGTTGCCCCAACCAACTAGTATCCTGTCTGTTTCGGGAAAACTCACTTTTGGCCAATATAAGTCACCTCTGGGTGAATCTTGAGGTTTATCAATTACTGCCATGGTCTTTCTTGATGAAAAATGATAAATAGTTATCCCTCTATCATTCATCCAGATTAATAAATCATCTATGAAATGAATTGAGACAACGGGGCCCTCTCCTTCATCAATCACAACATCTGTCTTTTGTCCCAACCAATTTTTACTCGAATATATTACTTTACCATTCATCCCTCCACTGAAAAAAGACCTGCTTTTTGGGTAGTTTGGGTCAAGAACCACAGAATGTACGGGTCTCTTAAAGTCATAAGCTATTATATCCTTCTCATCATAAATTGAGCCAATTACTACTGTGCCATCCATTGAACCGCTGGCAAAAAATTTCCCATCGGTATAAAGCGATAGCACTGAAGCTCTATGGGCCTTAAATGTTCTTATCGGAGCGAAATATATATCAGTAATATGAATTACACCTGAGTGGGTCGCAAAAAGAAACACTGACTCATGAAAGTTACACATTGATATATGGTCCTTTTGAAAGAAAGTGGCAGGAATCTGAGTCAACCTTGTATACTTGAATATTGGCGGTGAGGTTTCTTCGTCGTCTTCTTCAGTACCATCTATCGAATGCTCTGTATCAATGGTGCGTCTGTCTGTATCACTCTCAACATCTTCCTGATGTTGTTGATCCTCGAGTTCCTTATGTGGTATTTTCACCATACTTTCACTGCAAATGGCATGTACTCAAAATACGCAAATGTTAAACAGAAGTGACTTTCATATATCTCCTGCATATTATAACATTTATAATAAGTTACCTGTAATCCCAAAAAAAAAAGGTCCAACTTCAGCGGAACGCAAGAAGAGAACTTAAACACGAAGGATGCCTACTGCCACAAAGGGTATCTTGGTACAATGTGATCCTTCCATTAAGGCACTTATTATGCAAATTGACTCGAAGACACCTGGAATAGTTTTGGATGAATTAGACGAAACTCATTTGCTCATAAAGCAGGATCAAGTTCAAGGTGTCAAAACTGAATTAAATAGGCTACTATCTAAAAATATTTACGATCCTTTTGAGTTGAAATGAGAGTATCGTAATACTAAAGCAAAAGCCTACTTAATTATGGGTTTTCTATAACTAAATCTTTTAACATTTCTTCATTAAATTGAGGAGGTTCTGGTTCAGTGTCTTGTAATGATTCATTTAAATCTTCCAAAAACCTTATCAATTCATCCGTCTCCATAATTTCGGAAAGTTCATTCAAATCAGAATCGCTCTGATTGTATTTGTGATCCAAGGTTATGCGAAAGTTATCGTAACTGATTACTATCAAATTTATCAAGTTATTAGAAAGAAACTTCCTAATATTAGGATCTTCGATATAAAGTTGAATTTTTTTCACAAATTCCGGAAACCTTTCCTTCAAGCTATTTTTGAAAGCAGCATTGGTTTCTAATGGATGCGAAGCTGCGCTGTTCACTAAAATTGGCTCACATATAATGTTAATACAACTCGAAATTAAATCATTGATAGCATTGTTTAATTCAAATTCAATCTCATAATTAGCATCAATCATATTTGTTATTAACTTAGGTACTGACTTTTTAGCAAGTTCAATAAGGCCATTGTTATTAAACGATACGTGACCATTTCTAATATCATTCCAAATATCGTTAAATCCACTCAAAAAATCAATTGAATAATCATTTCTTACGTACTGTATATCAAAGTTATTCAACTGAGCTTTTAAAATGATAAGCTGCTTCAAATAATTTAGCTTGGTATCAATAGGACCAAGGTGAGCCATTGATAGTTTGTAGAACTCGTTCTTCAACAACAATATGCATGAATGAACGATATAATGAGCTAAATCATCAAATACCACCGAATTTATCAATTCATAGATATTTGAAAGTAGTGTAAGCGCTTTTCCCAATGGCAAATAGACATCTTTAAATAAGTTCTCGGGGTAGTCTACGTCAAGCAGATCGACACTCGTATCAGATTTCCTCTTGTTACTAATCTTTAAATCCACCAAACTTGGTTTGTAATTTTTTAGCTTTCCGTCGACGTAGTTTTGAACTCTAAAAATCAACCTTGACTGAGCATCGTCCAAAATAGGATGAAACAAGTCGCCAAAGTCAATTTCATTTTCGTTTTCCTCAAATTCATAGTACTTTTGAAGCAAAGTTGTCAACTGACACAATTTTGAGATATTTGTTTCCTTCAATATATTTTCTCTTAAAACATCATAAAAGGGATCTAGTAGGTTTTTAGAAAATTCGTAAAACCTATCGCTGACAAATTTCGGTAACTCACCATTGCCGAATAGCTTTTTATATAAGTTAAATTCTCTTTCTATTAACTTCTTAGCAAACGAAATCTTGTCCTGGCAAAATTGAACGAGATCTATGTTATTTGATAATAAATTGTAACTTCTAGTCAAATTTATTCTCATTTTGAAATATGCATTCAACACATCGTTGACTAAACCGATGTATTCCTTATGATTTAATGATCTACTAATTATTTCGTTAATTAAACTGTTGAAATTCGAACCTTCCAAATAAGTACTGAATCCACTATAAGATAAGAGCTCGAGCGAGACGTTTTTGCTTAACTTGGCATTAATCAGAGCATTCAAGTTTCTCAACTCATTCAATAAGTAATCTTTAATTAACGTCAAGGACCTTGTCATACACTGCCTAAATTTAATTTTGTAAAAATCAATGTCCTTGAAATCCTCATGAGCATCAACAAATTGTATGGATTCTCCCAATCTTCGTAAGATTTCTTGAAAAAGGGGCCTCCTTACGAGTTTTATTCCAGGAGCGGATAAATTTTTTGTTATGAAATCCAAGTTCTCATAGTTTTTCAAATAGGATTCTATGTCTTGTGCTTTCGAACTATAACTTTGTTGAAGCTCTATTAACTTAGTAGATTCCGAATCAAACTCGTAAGTCTCATTCCAAATTTTTTCGTAGGACGAGAGCAAGCGTCCCAAAGATTCGAGAACAATGTCTGTATCCCTCACAAGCAGTTCAATTTTGTCTTTATTTCTTTCACAATTTTCTTTAAAAGTCAATAAATCATTATTCTTCAATAATTCTATATTGTCGATAGATTCTTCAGACAAGACCATTCCGACATTAAAATCACTTATATGCTCCATCCAAAGCGTCTCAAACTCGCTCTTACTCAATGGATATGTCCTCTCTATTACATGTCTCTTTGGGATCCCACAAGATGTCATTGATTTGGATCTTACAATCTTATATTTTACCTGTTCTGCATTTTTAGTTTCATCCTGCCTTTCATTTTGATATGAGGGAATATCAGCTGCAATTTTTTTCACAAGTGATTTACTTCTCACTCTAGCCATGTTTATTCTGGAAAAGTGAGGTTCGATTGATAATCGAAGATCTTTAATTCTTCATTGACATTCGCAATTTTTAATTTTCTGCTCTAGAGTCAGATTTACGCGTATATTCAGCTGTCTTGTCATACCCATAAAAAGGTATGCAATTGCAATAAATGGAAGACCCGAGGTATGAAGATCACAACTCACTTGACGAGCTCACAGACAACTCATCAGATGAGTTGAAAGACTTGCAAAAAGAGTATGAGATAAAATTGAAACAGCTTTTGGAGAAAAAGAGGGCCGACAAAGAGTACAAGAAACGGCAGCATGAACAACAAACAAGAAGGCAGGTTCTTAACTCACCGCAGAAGAAAATCGAGAAACCAGCTACTAAGATACCATCTTCACCGATTCAAGGACATAACAGGAGCATTCCTGAAACAACCACCAACGTTCAATCGAAGAAGCCATCAAACTCTTGGAAAGCAGACGTTGTCAAAAATTCTAACTTTATAAGCCATCTATACGATTCTTACAAAGGCGATCGTGAAAAAATTGATTTCGAAAATAGAGTATTCGAATTCAAAGATAAACCACGAAGAGCAGATATAGACGTCGAAGAATTTGATGATCTCTGTCATGAGCATTTGAGGAAGAGATACTTGAAAGAAGAGGCCTTAAAAAGCTTGTTAAAGCATGTAAGATTACTTAAGGTGGAGAAATTATTGGCAAAAGTTTCTCCGCCACGATATGACGATCCAGATTATGAAAATTGGGCATTCTTGGGTTTCATTGTGCACAAGTCAGATCCCAAGCAAGGAAAAGATGGAAAAAAGTTTTTGAAGGTATCGGTTGGAAACTTTTCCCAAACAGTGGATGTAATGTTTTTTGGTAAAGCATTTGAGAAAAACTGGAAACTTAAAGAGGGTGATTTGGTGGCTATTTTGAATCCGCAGATCAATAAATTCACACCGCCTTACAAAGGTTTTAATCTACGAATATGTGATGACTTAGACTCTATCCTTGAAATAGGCTCTATTAAGCATTTTGGGTATTGTTCAGCCATGAATCTGAGTAATATAAAGTGTAATAAGCCCATTAATACAAGCAAGTCTCTGATGTGCGTCTATCATTTGGAAATGAGGTATAGGAAACAGCAGAGTTCACGAATGGAACTTAGTGGCAGTGTTCAAATGAAGTCACCACGTCGGGGTCAAAAGAAACAGTCAATGTATCTAAATAAAGATGGTAAGGGTGGATTTATAGATTTCAAAACAATTAATGAGGATTCAAAAGTTTATACTCTGGATGGTATACCAATTGATAGATCGAAATATCACAGTCCAAGTATTCTTCAGAATTTGCAGCAGAAAAGAAGGAAGCTTAAGGACCAAGCTTGCAATAAGCTATTGGAAAAGCAGCTTTCTCTGCTTTCTGGAAATTCAACGGTCAGAAAGTTAGGATTGGTGAAGAGTACTGCTCCAAAGGAGTCGGAGTGTGTCACGCGAGCCTTTACACCATCAACTTTAAATAAGCTAGGATTCAATCCAATAGCTCAAGCTTCAGGTCAGGATAAAAGACACAAGAAATCTCAAGATTTAAAGGAGCTCTATGAATTGAGTTTGAAGTCATCTAAATCTTTGGAGACTTCTCCCGAGATGCACTCTTCCAAAATTCAGAAATGGAAAAAGAACCAAAAATCATTTAATGAGTACAAGAATAAAACGCAACACAAAATACCAAACGATCTGAAAACGAAAAAACTTAGTACGCAAGAAATGCATACATTAAGCGCTGAAGCAGACTCATCTGAGGACGATTTGGATATATCGTTTGAAGACGAGACATGTAGAAAAGAATACATTGAGCGGACTTCGCTTCGACCTCAGCATCCATAAACTCATGGAACTTCTTATGCACATTACGGTAATCTATTGGCCAAAAATTAGAATTACTCCGCTCGATTTGTGACAATTGATTATGCAGAAGCTTCAACTACAAGGCTTCTGTGTTCGAAACCTGTCTTCTTTAACACTAATTCGAATAGACAGCTTTTTGCTTCTAAAAGCTAAGTTCTTTTCTCATATGACTGCTTCATATCTTGTGATTTAGTGTTTAGGGTTCGTGCTCAAAACACATTAGTTTTTTAACATTGCCTCAAAAGGTTTTCACATGTCAAAAGCTCCACGTTTCTGCGATACACGTCTGTTATAAGTTGACAAACATAATACGTATGTGCTTATAGGATTAAACAAAACTCGTTCCTGTGTCCGCACTTGAAGTCCGATCACGTTAGAGCTACGCTTCGCTTCCCTTATTATATCTCCGTCACTTGCATACTTCTCTTACATATGCCGGATAATACATCATTCCCGCCGAAGCGCGCAGATATTGTATTATAAGGAAGAAATCGTTTTATCCAAAGACCCTTGAGATACATACGTACAGTTTCTTTAAGAGTAATAGAACTATTATTCAAATATCAGCGAAGGACTTTATGTTCTACGGCCCCATCGGACTTACTTGGCGCATGCATCCAACGTCACTGATTTCGTGGATGTTTTCAAACAGCGGGGAATGCATTTAATGATTTGAGATGAGGGTGGGGACATGCAGGAACATAATTCACATGGAACTCTAGCTGAAACCTATTTGAATAACTGTCATTCACCTACAGTCGATAGTTTTATGGTTTCTCTGAAAGAATTATAAGAAAATGAGTGAGATATTGGACAAAATATTACCATTTGCTTCCAAATGGTATGTTATATTAACGGCGGCAGCCGTGGTTTATTTTCTTGTTTCGTTTATTGAGTATCAAAGTTTTGTCAAAAAGCATGGATGTAAAGAAGCCACGAAACTAGACACTCCATATTTTTGTATTCCTCAGTTACGTCAGATATTGAAGAAAAAGTCGGAAGGTCGCATGGTTGATTATATCAAAGAGATTTTCGATACAGCAGGTAAGGACACTTTGTATTTGCGTTTGGCTTCAGTAAGGGTCGTAGTAACCAATGATCCCGAAAACATTAAGGCTGTATTAGCAACTCAATTCAATGACTTCGCTCTCGGGACGAGGCACGCACATTTCAAGCCATTGTTAGGGGATGGTATATTTACTTTAGATGGTGAGGGCTGGAAACATTCAAGAGCCATGCTTAGACCTCAATTCGCCAGGGAACAGGTTGCTCATGTTAAGTCCCTTGAGCCACACTTACAAGTTTTCGCTAAACATATCAAATTAGCAGAAGGCGATACCATTAATATCCAAGACTTATTCTTTAAATTGACTGTTGACACTGCCACAGAATTTTTGTTTGGTGAATCAGTTCATTCGTTATATGACGAAAAGATTGGCTTACCAGCACCCTTAGATTTTGATGGGAAAGTAGCTTTTGCTGAATCATTCAATGTATCGCAGCAGTACTTGAGTTCTAGAGCTTATTCTCAGTTTCTATACTTCCTTATTAACAACAAAGAATTCAGGAGTAATAATGCAAAGGTTCACAAGTTTTGCAAATACTATGTGGACAAGGCTTTGAACACTTCGCAAGATGAATTGGATAAAAAGTCGAAGGATGGATATATCTTTTTATATGAGTTGGTCAAACAAACGAGGAATGCCAAAGTGTTGCAGGATCAATTATTGAATATATTATTGGCTGGAAGAGATACCACTGCTGGCTTGTTGTCATTCACCTTTTTTGAATTGGCTAGGAATCCAAGAATTTGGGAAAAGTTGAAAGAAGAAATTTATGATCACTTTGGATCAGGTGATAATGTCGATATCGAAGCGATAACCTTCGAATCAATGAAAAAATGCGAATATTTAAAGTTTGTTTTAAATGAAGCTCTCAGATTATACCCTTCTGTGCCAATAAACTTTAGGGTTGCCACTAAAACGACTACATTACCTAGAGGCGGTGGGCCAGATGAGCAATCTCCTGTTTACGTAGGTAAAGGTACAACTGTTGCCTATTCGGTGTACTGTACTCACAGACTTGAGGAATATTATGGAAAGGATGCGTTAGAGTTCAGACCAGAAAGATGGGCTGATATTAAGAGACTAGGATGGGCTTATGTTCCCTTCAATGGTGGACCTAGAATCTGCTTGGGGCAACAGTTTGCCTTGACAGAGGCAAGCTATGTTATCACAAGGTTGGTACAAATGTTTCCTAACTTAGTTTCTAAGGATGACAGACCATACCCTCCCCAAAAATCAGTTCAATTAACCATGTGTCATCAAGATGGTGTTTTCGTCTCTTTAAGCTAATGAATGGCTCTGAGAAAAGTTACTTACAGACGCAAGAGAGCGCTTATGCATGGGTTGAGCTACTATGCAATGATTATAAAAAATTGCTCATTATGTAAAGTATATATTGATCACTACATAAAATAAAATCATAAAGGAATCCAAAAAAATATAGTTCTCTTCTAAAGAGTTTCATAAATAAGCTCTTGTAGTTTATATTCTTCATTAGCTTCATCAATTTCTTGCCAATTGCCAATTAAATCATCGCCTCTTACTACACCTGGAAGTGTCTTCCCATTATTTTGACGCCTCCAAATCTTCTTCGCTTCTTCGTCAGTACCCAAATCTCGATAACTGAATTTTATGCCATTAGCATTTAGAATAGTTGTTAAGCGATTTGTTTTATTCATTATCTGCATACCACCAGCCAATGATGTATATATAAACACTGGCTGTGATTCTAAATGCTTCCGTATATCTTCAGGAGAAACGTCAATGGCATCTAAATCATCTTCGTCCTCCATGCTCTTAGACCGATCTTTAGGAGCCGTTTCTAAAGTAGTAATATCAGACTTTGATTTTGATTCGTTAATGGTATCAGATAACTTTTCTTCCTTGCTAATGACCCCGCCATCCTCTTCAATAGTTTCAGACTTATCCTTTTTATGATATTGATCAGCTTCAGCCAAGTCATCCCTTCGCTCAATGTCCTGAGAATCTTCAGTTTTGCTGACTTCACTTTGAACAGATTCATGGTCTTGTTTCAAATTCTCTAGTTCATTTTCTTCAGATTGCTTGTCTTCAGAGGCAAGAGTTGCGCTACTGTAATTTTCCGCGTTACCTTGTTCCTCATTTGTTTCAGCATTGCTTTCATCATGGTTAATGGTTGGAGTAACTTGATTGCTCTCATTATCGACATTTGCAATTGATTTTGAAGCGTTTTCATTTTCCCTTGAATCCAAAGGGAGATCTTCCTTCTTCAAAGTTTCTATCTTCTCATCTTCGGGAGTATCATGATCACTCAAGTTTTTCACGTTGCGCTCTGAATGGATATCAGCCAACGGCGGCAGTCCATCAGCAATATCACCATCCTTTTCGATATCGTTGGATTCCAAAAAGGAATGATGTTCCTTAGATACATCTCGAGCTGGCTTTTCTTCCGAGTCTAGGAAACCCAGATTATTCAACTCTTTTTCAGGTACATTCGTATCATTAGCATTTTCATATTCGTTGTGAGCTTTCCCTTTCAGCACCTCATGATTAAAAGATTTCGGATTCGAGTAATTTTCTTCTTCGTCCTCTTTTACCGTCTTCAAATCCGAAGTGTTAGCTGTCAAATCTGCCAACTCTTCGGGGCCAGCAGATACTAAATTTTTAGAGATCTCAATTGGGACGTCGGAAACAGGAATTTCTACATTCTTTAAGGCATCAGTAGGTTCCTCGGAGTTTTTTACTTGATGTGAATCTTTTTCATCTACTTTCTTAGGATTTTTGGACTTATCAGAATTGTGATTCTCTTCAGAATCTCCCTCCTTTAAATGAAGAACTTCTTCAACCATTGTGTCCAACCGATCGATACCAGAATACGGATCATCTGTAAGGAGAGCACCTTCTTTTGCCAATTCAGTTGTATCAGCATCATTTTTCTCATCTTCCCTTGGCTCGGGTTGTCTTGACCGAGAACGAGAAATTGATCTTAGGTAATTGGTTGAAGATTGAGATCTTGATGAACAGTTAATTGGGTCATATGAGGGTTTTGGCCTGTCTACATCGAAATTTGTGTAATCGCCAGTTGTAACCAATGAAGGATCAGTTGTAACAGATTCCGATCTTTCACGTTCTGCAGCCGCGATGGACTCACCCATTGTTGGCCTAGCCTGTCTTGGTAATCTGTCATTATCTTCATCCTCCTCTTTCAAATCTTGGGTAGAAGCAGCAAACTCTGGCGGTAACTCATATTTAGATGGTTCGTCAATATTGGTATTCTTGTAGGAATCTCCACGAGCCAAATGAGGTCTGGCTGACGAAGATCTTGACCTATCAGCATGAGAAGAAACAGCAGATCTTGACCTAGATCTTGATCTGGATTCTTCTTGGGGCTCAGTATGGAAATATGGCGTGTGCATGCTCTCAGCAAAGTTCAAACCACTACCACCTGATTCACGACCATCAGGAACAGCAAAGGTTGGAAGTGGTTTCGTCGGAAAAGAATCCTTTTTAGTAATTCTCTCTCTCTCAGTTGACTTAGGCAAGAGGTGTGGGTCGCGGGTTTGTACATTGTTAAGAAAGTCATTATGGTCTTTAATATCATGGGCAAGTTGATATTCCGATAAATTAGGGGTTGAAAAATCAGAATGACCATATATGGAATTCTTAGCAGCCGGGGCACTATCCTTTTTTTGAGAAGGGGATTTATGCCTTCTACTCCCAATTTCACCACTGTCCATTTCTTCTTCAGATTCATCATCAGAAAAGTCCTTTCTAGCTGAAGCAAGATTATCCGTTGGGATTTTCGCAGCGTCAATATCAGACGAGGATGTATACTTTCCTTTAGATTCAAAAAGCTTACTTTCCTCTTTCCTTTTTTTCGCGTCTTGCTTTTGTTGGTAGATAGCATTCTTTTTAACATTTCCTTGATCATCCAAATAGTTCTCAAAGCCTTCTTCCGAGCCCAATAGAGCACCTTCAGTCATTAGATCATCTAAAGAAGCTGTTAAATGGCTTAGACTCGAATTTCCTGTCTTTGGCTTGCCTTTTTTAGCTGCCTTATATTTTTCTGGATGAATATAATTATTATGGGGTGAATCGTCTGCAGATCTGAGAGACGACCCGACTAAGGAAGGCGAGTCAAGTCTCTCAGCCTTTTCCAATTGCTCTTCAAAATCCATTGTTACTATATTCCTATCGACCCAGAGAAATTCACTTAGTTGTGGTAATTTTATGTACTTGCTCTAGATCTTCCAATCAAATCGACGTCCTTTTTAGCAACGTAATCTCATATTATTTGGGTTTTGTGCTAACCTGCATTTATGCTGTAATATTTTTTTGTTGTTTCAATGAATTTGCAGGTTATTTCTCTGTGTCGTTATTACACATATTTCTTTTTCGGTTAATAATCGCTACGATGATAGCGGTTATTTTGATTATATATATCCCATTTCTTCTGAATTAGGTACAACTAATTATTTAACCTTTGTCTTAATTATAAGTAAACTAAGGATATCCACACGAACTATACCCGGCCTTCCAAGATGAGTTCAAAGTCAGCGGCAGCCATCTTACAGCGACAATTTAAGGACTTGACTGACCCTAAAAAGGGGATTCCATCTTTTCATATTGAGTTAGATGATGACAACATCTTCCTTTGGAATATTGGAATAATGGTATTGAACAAAGACTCTATGTACCATGGGGGCTATTTCAAAGGTCAAATGAGATTTCCCAGCGATTTTCCTTTTTCCCCTCCAACCTTCAGATTTACGCCTGCCATCTACCACCCGAATGTCTACAGAGATGGGCGCTTATGTATTTCAATATTACATCAAGGTGGTGATCCTACATCAGAAGAACCCGATAGCGAGACTTGGACTCCCGCACAGACTGTGGAATCTGTTTTGATTTCCATCATTTCGTTGTTGGAGGATCCAAACGTTTCATCTCCTGCTAATATTGACGCTTCCGTCGAATTAAGAAAAAATCCTGAAGCGTACAAAAAGAAGGTCTTGCAGGAAGTTGAAAGATCCAAAGCCGACATACCAGAAGATTTCATCACTCCTGAATCCGAATTATTTGCATATTCTAATGGTAATCTTCCTGGTAAAGACATAGAACAAGATCCTGTTGATGAAGACTTCTGGTATGATAGTGAAGAAGAAGAAAGCTTTGATGAAGAGAGCTTAATGGATGATATGGAAGATAATGATGACGACGAGGAAGAAGAGGAAGAGGATGATGACGTAGATTTAGTAGGAAAATGAACTTTTTCAAGCAAGATTTAACATCTATTGAGAATGTGTTCACTAAGTACGAATCTATGAACGAGTTTTTGCAGGAAATATAGACTCCATCATCTCCTTTTATTATGCATTAGTTCTTTTTTCCATAATACATACATGAGATAGTTCCTATTGGAATTACTCATATTCTATTTTCATTTAATATTATTTTAATATATAGCCAGCTGATTAGATGGTCCGAAATGAACCAGTGTAGTCAAAATTCTTATCAGTCTTATGCCTTACTCAGTCTTATGGTAACCTCGCAACCCTTCGCTCAAAGCTTTAGTTAAATTATCTAACTTTAACTTAGCAACTGGTTTGGGAAACAATTTACTGTAGAATAAAATTGCATAAAGATTGTCACCCTCTGCTTTAGAGTCTGAATATAACACTCTCTGGACTATGCAACTAATATTTTTGTCTAATTCGAGAACCTGCCAGTCATCAAGTGAGTCTTTTGTTTTCTCAATCAGTTCTTCAAGTTGATTTATGGCTATTAAAGAATATATCTTGAGTGAATCAATAGATAAATTTACTATGTTGTGTTCTGGGAGAAGCTCAGTATTTATTATAGTATCCAAAGGTAAACCCTCGCTTGATAATAATGAGACCGCAAGAGGTGAGTTTGATGTAGATTCTATTTCTTGATCTATCGGCAGCAAGGTTTGTGATAGTATTTCTGATATTTGCTTCGCTTTAAGCATTATTGTATGATACAAAGGATATTTTTAAAACACACCTTGTCTTTTGACAATTTTTGGAGCTCGAGAATAAAAGACTTGAGTTTCAAAAAAACCTTTCAAACAATAAGGAACACAATAAGGAACCAGTATCCACTACTTATCTCAGTGACATACGTTTGATACACCAGTATATAATCCTTCAAAATCTTAAGCCGAAAGCACGCTCACTACATTTTACATTGAGTCGTTTTGTGATACTTTTAATGTGTAGTACGCGTTAACTAATAACCGATATCTGAATAAAATAAAAATATCACATATCAGCGTCTAACTCAATACCAATAAAGAGGCTCTTTCTTTCAGCTGAAGCGATTGAGAGATACTTTGGTGAAAAGTTACGAAGAGAGCAATTAATTTTGTAAGCGAGCTACTTAAATTTTTATTTTTTTTTTGGCATTGCATTGTTTACTTTTTTAATCTCTGATTCAACATACACCAATTGCATTTTAGAAGTTAAATAGGATGGAAATATGGATTCAATAAGTACTAGGAAAAAGAAGAACCAAATTATGGCTTCACAACAGAGTACATCGACTCGACTTCCTTTGAAAGAGACGAACAATAATGTACCGTCGCCAGTTTTGAAAAAACAAAAACTCACAAAACATTCTAATCTGGCTGTTAGCTTGCAGATCCATGGTAAGCCTTCCTTAGAAGCCACAAAAAACGCAAACCAGCAGTCTTCGAAATCATCTAGACTAGCTGGTTTGGAGTTGTACAACTGGCAACAGTCGTGGAGAAAAATAATGAAGGAGTCTGTTGTGTATTTTGAAGGAGTAGAGGAGCACGATCCATCTCAGCATAGTGAATATAAAAAGGCGGCAAAGGCCTTGAAACAGGTCGGTTGCACGATTTCTTCATTTTATGACTCAAATGTAACTATTATCATTAGCCGCAGACCATTTAAAGCAAGTAAGCAATATTCTTCGAACGATATCTTTTCTAATGCTATTAGTTTAAAGACAAAAGTATGGGATTATGATAAGGTATTCAGATTCTTGAAGAATTTAGGGGTTCTGGATCAAAATGTTGCAACGAGCAAAGGAAATGGTTCGACTTCCAATGATGCTAATTTGTACAATTTATTGAAAGAAGAAAAGATATTTGGTACAACCGACCGTGATCCAACGGCGAAGAGAGATGACTTCCATTATTTTACTAAAAACTATCTATACTCGTATGACCTTTCACAAAAAGTGAGGCCCATTGCAATAAGAGAATGGAGCGAGGATTCCGTTCCAGTATTGAGTTTAACATTGGACGGCAAATGTCCTTTTATTCCCGATACATCTGAAAACAGTGAACGAAAAAAAGCTCGCCGAGCACAGAAGTTTCAAGCAACAAAAGAGTATAGACAACTTCTAAAAAAGGCTACTAATGAGATCATAAATGATATTAAAGAAGGAACCCCATTCAGTGGGACTGGCATAAATGGTACGAGTACAAGTACCGATAGAGATAACGACGATGAGAGCACAGTGATACAACAATCTGATGCGAATTGTCAGAATAGTAATTTTAATACAAAAGATAATAATGGTGATGATGGGATTACCAAGACCTCAGACCAAAATGATCCTATCATTAAACAGAAAATTGGCGCTTCTAACAATCCTACTAATATAACGTTAAGAGATCAGGTTCCATTGCTAAGAAATTCATCTTGTGTGCAACCTCTAAATTCAAAATACTTTGACCTCGCCGCTTCAGGATATAATGGAGCATCAAATGCTAATAATTTCTCAGTTGACTCGAATCTCAATAGCAATGCCATTCAGGGCAATGGTCTCGGGCCAACAATTTCTCAAGTTCCCTCTAAAAACCTTAATAACCTAAAAAGAAGAATTATAATGAAAAAACAGCAACAGAAGAGCATTGATTCTGAAAAGGAAAGAGATCTCAGACCAGGATATTGCGAGAATTGTCGGGTCAAGTATGATAACTTTGAAGATCATATAAGCTCGAATCGCCATCGTAATTTTGCTTGTGATGATCGAAACTTCAAAGATATCGATATATTAATTGAAACTTTGAGTGAAACTAAGTCTATGGGTTTCGTTTCATCGAACGGCGACTATAAATACGCCTGAGTAGTTAATTTCTTTACGTATTGTTCTATTGCATATTGTCCACTACATATTAGTCATTAGAGTTTCTGTAGTTCAGTACTTAAATGATTCTCTTTTTGAACTACTTTTTTTTTTCTTGTCGCATATTGTGAAAATTTATCTAAGCTTTGAATAAATTTAGTAATACGTACAGAGTATGATCAACTATTCAGCTTTAAGAATAGCAAGTCTTTGCTTCAAGAAAAATGCAAGACGCTACTATTCTGACTTTTTGAAAAGCTTACCTCGTGTTCCAGATGCTGGTTCGAGAATAACTAACAAGAACAAAGCAGTTGACTCCAATGTGGAAATTTCTTCAGGGCCAAAGACTTCATTAAAGACGAATAGATTTGCTAAGAAGTATTCTCAGAACGGAATGAAATCATTTAAGTCAAAGACAATTGGAGATATAGGTGCCCAGAGAGACAACCTTAGAAAATCTGAAAAAGAAAAAGATACTAATATTAAGAGACATAATCAATATTTACAAGTCAAAGAGAGGCTAAGACAAAAAGAAAAAACTCTACCCAACTCTAATTCAAGATTCAATCCTAAAAGGAATCAAGCTTCTGCGACGAAGAAAGAGTCTTTAAAGAAGGATCGTCCAAGGATTGATATTCGAATTCCCTCATTTATTAGCGTCTCAAATTTGGCTACTATAATGCATGTCCCATTGGCTGAGGCATTCAAAAAGCTAGATGATTTGGGTTTTGAACACATAAGACATAACTATATTTTAGACAAAGAAAATGCTTCTTTGATAGCAGAGGAATTCAACTTTAATGTCGTAACTATTGATGAAGGTAACGAAGATGATTTGTTTCCGGAGCCGATTAAGCCTGATTTACTTAAGGAGAGACCACCAGTGGTTGCAATAATGGGTCATGTTGACCATGGAAAGACCACAATCTTGGACAACTTGAGGAAGTCCTCAATAGTGGAAAAGGAATTTGGTGGAATCACCCAACACATTGGAGCATTTTCAGTCATTACGCCAATATCGAAGAAAAAGATAACATTTTTAGACACACCAGGACATGCTGCTTTTTTAAAGATGAGGGAAAGGGGTGCTATAATTACCGATATTATCATTTTAGTCGTTGCTGCCGATGATTCAGTAATGCCTCAAACAATTGAAGCAATCAAGCACGCCAAGAGATCAGGAGTCCCGCTAATAGTCGCCATTAATAAATGCGATAAATCAGGAATCAATGTTGATAAAGTACTAGCAGATTTATCTCGACATGGGATTGATATTGAGGACTATGGAGGAGAAGTTCAGACAGTAAGAGTGTCTGGTAAGACTGGCCTTAACATGGATAAATTGGAAGAAGCAGTTATCACTCTTAGTGAACTAGAAGACTTCAAGGCAGAATTTTCCGGTGTTCAAAGCGAAGGGTGGGTGATTGAATCACAAGTAGAAAAGGGAACAGGAAATGCTGCAACTGTGCTTGTTCGTCGTGGGACTGTAAAAGTCGGTGATTTCTTGGTTGCTGGTAAAACCTATTGTAAAGTAAGAGGAATGAAGGATGAAAATGGCAAACTCATCAAGTCTTGTGGTCCATCTATAGCTGCTCAAATTTGGGGATGGAAGGAGCTACCAGAAAGTGGCGATCAAATATTACTTGCAAAAAATGAAAAAACCGCTAGAAAGGTTGTTGAACATAGAATTACTAATCACAGGAGTATTCAAGCCACAAGGGATATTGAAAATATCAATCAAAAGACGCAAGAAATAATCGAAGAATCTAAAAGACAAGAAAAGCTCAATGAACTTAAGATGGCCGGGATTGAGACTAAATCTCTTGAAGATGAATCAGAGAAAAATGAAACGGAACAAGTGAACTACATGATCAAAGCAGACGTTTTCGGCTCCGCCGAGGCAATTAAAGAGAGCATCGATGGCCTCGACTTTGATGAAGTAAAGTCGCATGTGGTTTCTCATAGTACAGGCCCTCCATCTGAATCTGATATTGACTTGGCGAAGGCGCTAGACGCTCTGATATTATGCTTCAATATCAAAACTCCTCTGCAAATTTTAAAGAAAGCAGACAAAGAAGGAGTTACGGTCAAAAGTCACAACGTTATCTACCATTTGATTGAGGACGTAACGAATGAACTCTCATCTCATTTAAAGCCTATTATAGAAACAAAGGTTTTAGGAGAAGTCCAAATAAAGGATATCTTTTACATATCTGCAAAAAACAAGTCCAAAATTAAAATTGCAGGTTGCAAAGTTGCCTCAGGTATCATAAAAAGGTCTTCAAAGGTGAAAGTGATTCGGGGAGAAGAGGTAATATATACAGGAATATTATCATCATTAAAGCATGTAAAGACGGATATATCTGAAGCTAACAAAGGCTCAGAATGTGGGTTGTCGCTAGAGAACTGGGACAAATTTGAAAGTGGTGACAAGATAGAAGTTTTCGAAGAAATTAGTCATCCCAGGTATCTTTGATTGTACATAGTAAATAGTGTAAATAGGAAAAACCCGCGTTCATAACCAAATTACAGCATCAAAATTTGCACTTTATCTCTCAAAATATGATAAAGTTCAGTTAATTCAGAATATGAGTTCAGATGAAGACTATTCTTCTGGCGAAGAAGAAATTTTCGACAAGGGCAAGAAATCCAACGTCTTTTTAGGATTTGTCGATGATAAAATAAGCGAAGATTCGAGTGCTGATTTACCAACGTTCGAGGATTCATTTATGGGATTCAAGCCGGTATGGTTACATCCCAAGTCACGTCCTAAGAATTCTCAATTAAGTTGTGATAACTGTGGTGATCGTATGGCCCTCTTGCTTCAGGCATTTGCGCCCTTGGATGACAAGCTATATGATAGGGTTTTGTACATATTTGGCTGCCGGAATACTTCAAGGTGTTCCAAGAAGAAAGGAACTATAAAATGCATACGAGGAATAAGCAAGGATCCCAAAAAGATGGAGATAATTAAGGGGCAACAGGAAAATGTCAAGAAAAATGAGTTGGATGAAATATTAAATTTGGAGAACAAAAAGAAAATTTCATTTGATGTTAGCAAAGACTTGTTTTCAGGTTCCGGTTCGACTCAGAATCCTTTTGGTAGTTCTGCAAGTGAGAACCCTTTCAAGAGCACTGCAAGCGAGAGTCCTTTCATTTCAGGGTCAAATAATGCATCTGTGACACCAAGTGAGGGACCTCAGAAGGAAAAAATAAATGAGATAAAACCTTCCTACGCAGAGATATCAGCTCATTTGGATGGCAACGAGAAGACCAAAAGAGCTCCCTCGGAGGAAAAGGAAGGCAATATTCCATCTTATCCTGGGTACTTCCTATATGTTGAAAAAGAGACTTTAAAAAAAAATGTCGTTGACAAAGAAATTGAAAAGTATAAGCACTTAATCAACTCAGAAGTCGAACCTGAGAAATCAGGTAGCTCAAGAAAGTCGAATGCGATTTCATCAGACTTGCACCCTCTGACAGCAAAAATGGCGAATGCATTGAATGATAAATATTTTCAGGCATTTACCGATGTAGTTAAACACAATCCGGGTCAGGTATTAAGATACGATCTTGGTGGTAGACCGCTCCTCTATAGTGGGAAAGACTCTGTTGCATCGAAATTCGTCTCATCGCAGGACATCAATATTGCGCCTCCTTCATACAACCCTTCTTCCAAGCGACAATTCGAATTGCAGCTTATGCCCAAAGCTATTATGGATTTAGAATCAAGCGACAAAGATGTGACTATGGCTGACATTTTAGCTGGCATGGCTTGGGGCACTATTATTGTATGCACGGACGTTGAGGATTTCATTCCAGACGACTATTTTGACGAGAACAACGTAGCTTATATCGAAGAATGGTGCGGTGTTCAATGGGAAGATTCCGTTTAGGGACCAAATATGTATGTACTTTATTAGTGTTCCTTCTAATTCGTTAGGGTCATTTGTAGATGCGCGTATAGTATGCGCGGGATGTAATAAAAAGCTTGCCTTCTTACAACATAGTATAGGTTTTGTAAAGATAGATCTTGGAATTGGTATACCCAGGATTTAAGATCGTACCAATCAGATCACTTTTTGCTACGAACCTTGCGTCTTAGGGGCACCCAGGATAAGGTGAAACGTAATCTCAAAGTAAATCCCCCGTTTATTCGAGCTCTTACAATCCACTGCTGTGCATGCGTTATGTCGCGCGTTCCTTGTTGCTGCGCTACACTAATTGAAGGGTTTTTTCTATTCTTAGCGATAAGTAAATCGAATATGTACTGTATACTAGACATTCCGGATGAGACAGGATATCATCGGACCTAACCTAATTTCTAACATCTCACAGTAAAGACGAATTTGAAGTAAATGATAAAGGTGTTTTTGATTTCCATAACAATATTAATATCAAGTTGCAAGTTATTAAAAGTACACGTAACAGATATTTTAGATGTCAAGTGGCCATTTTCACCATCGGGACAGCTCTTCTAGCTCTGAGGATGAGTCTGGTGGGTTTCAGTCGCACATACAGCTACCTGCTGTGAATTTAAGCAATTATAGAAAGCAAAATGCTAAAACCTCATCAACAGTCAACTTGTCAAAGGCAGGAAAAAAGCTTCGCCAGCCCAAATCAGTGAGGTTTCCGGATCTGTGTGGAGCTAGACTGTCAATAATAAGCAATACATCATCAAATACCAATAATTCATCTGCGTCAGATATCTCTCTACCCAACAGCGAGCGAGCTGATTTGCCAGACTTTAGAATTAAGCCAAGTGATATAAAGTCACCAGATATTTCCGATGAAGAAAGTGATGTCGATCTGGACGCAGTCCCTGCTCAAACCTTCCCATCCCATGTTCCTGATTCCTCTGACGATGATGATAATGATGCGCGGTCAGCCTCCTCAAAAGCATCTAAGAAATCGTCGAAGTCTTCTTCGTCTAAGAAGTCTCTGTCTTCAAAAGCATCTTCCCCGTCGAAAGGGCCATCACCACCCGCCAAAAATGAAATGGACATAACAGATCAAAGGAGAAAATCTTCGTCTTCATCTGGATCAGGTGAACGAGTGAAGGGCCTCAAAAGTATATTGAGAAAAATGTCTTTGAGTGACCATGCACATCCAAACTCGGACAGGCAACTTGATGACCATGAGATGTCTAACTCAGATACCTTTTTAGGACGGGTTCTTAATGCTGGTGGACAAAGCATGAGTGGCGGTGGTCTAGCACCTGGCGCATCTCAAAGATCTAATGAAGGCGCAGAAGATGAAGAAAAGAATATCGGGTTAAGTGATAATGATGGTGAAGCTATAGAAATGAAGAAAATCGACTTTAACTCATTGAATTCTGAAGCCAAAAAGTTAATATCTGCTCACATACCAGGAGCTGATAGCTTGACTAACACAACTCCTGATGTGTCAGATTATGAAGACAGTTCAAAAAATGACTCTGATGCTCACTTGTTGGACAAAGAGCAAGAAAATACTGGAAATAAGGAGAACAATAATGAGGATAAAAATAAAACTTTCTATGCCCCAAACCCCGATTACTATGTGAGAGGCGAGTCGGACGATTCTTTGAAAGACGAATTTTTACTCGATGAAGCACATGAAGGTATTGTGCCCCCTAAGAAGGTTCATGCTGGTGTTCTTTCTTCTTTACTAAAGTTGTATCAAAACCCTCAGGAGATAAAATCATCATCTAGCCTTGCTATGAGTGATGGGGCTACATTGGCCGATTATGATTTCGATGATAACCTTTATAATAAGAAAGGAACTAGTACTTTTGACTTCACGGAGCTCAAAAGTGGTCTCAAGAAGGGCCCGAAGCTGGTTGCTAATATGGCAAGCAAGTTAGGCCATCATAGAAATAAAGCTTCAAGCTCAAGAAACAGCGAAGAACATTTGAATCCAAAGAATATTGATAATAGTAGTGATGATGGAGATGATAATAACTATGAGATGGATGCTTCTGCGTTGCCATCCTTTCAAAATGCACGTCCTAAGGGGCCTAAGAAAGCTAGTGGCACTAGTGTTCCGGCACCTTCGAAATTCTCAAAAAAGCTCAAACAACATAGAAGAGAAGCAGAACAGAGATTACGTATTACCGTTCACATTGCAGATATCTTACAAAGACAGAGATTTATTATTAGAATGTGCAAAGCCCTTATGTTATTCGGTGCCCCAACTCATAGATTGGAAGAGTATATGGTAATGACGAGTAGAGTCTTAGAAATTGATGGTCAATTCATATATTTTCCTGGCTGTATGATAATTTCGTTTGGTGATGTTGCCACTAGAACTTCTGAAGTTCATCTAGTGAGGTGTGCACAGGGCTTGAACCTATCGAAACTTAGTTTCACTCACAAAATCTACAAAGATGTTATACATGATTTAATTGGAGTGGAGGAAGCGGCTCAAAAACTAGAGCAGCTTTTGAAGGACAAAAACAAATATCCGCCATGGTTGTGCGTTCTATTTTATGGTCTTGGATCAGCGCTGGTTTGTCCCTTTGCTTTCTCTGGTGGATGGTATGATGTTCCCGTAGTATTTGGAATTGGATTGTGTGTTGGTTACCTTCAATACTTTGTTTCGTCGATATCGAACTTGTACTCTTCAGTCTTCGAAGTGAGCTCCTCGATTGTCGTATCATTTATCTCTAGAGGTATAGGATCTATTAACGGTGGAAAAACATTTTGCTTCTCTGCTTTAGCCCAAGGAGCCCTTGCGTTAATTTTACCAGGTTATATTATCCTTTGCGGGTCATTGGAGTTGCAATCGAGAAATTTGGTAGCTGGTTCTGTTAGAATGTTTTACGCAATAATTTATTCACTTTTCTTAGGTTTTGGGATCACTTTAGGCGCCGCATTATTCGGTTGGGTGGGGCATGTTCATGATACGAATTTGACATGTGAGCATAAGATTAATGATAAGTTTAAGATCTTGTTTGTTCCCATGTTTTCAATCATTTTAGGACTCATAAATCAGGCGTCGTTTTCTCAATTACCGATTATGATTATAATATCCTGCACTGGGTACGTTGGAACATATTTTGCAGGCAAATATTTTAGTGAAGTTACTGAGTTTACTGCCTGTATTGGTGCTTTTATTGTTGGTATTCTAGGAAACATGTATTCAAGAATTTTTAAGGGAATGGCCGTGAGTGCCATGTTACCTGCGATTTTCGTTCAAGTTCCCTCTGGTATAGCGTCGCATAGTACATTATTATCTGGAGTGAAGTCTGCCAACAAGATCACTCAAGCAAATTCCACTTCATCTTCGGATAGTGGAAGCGATTCCTTGTCTTTATCATTTGGTGTTAGTATGGTAGAAGTATCTATCGGTATTAGTGTCGGATTATTTGCGGCAGCTCTTGTGGTGTACCCGTTTGGAAAAAAGAGAACAGGACTTTTCACTTTATAGATTTGAAAATAGATATTCATATAAATAAGACAAAAATAAAAGTACGAGGAAATAACCGAAAAGGTTAAGTTTAAGTAGAAAACATTTAATTAAAAATAACATTATAAGAAGTTTTCAATTAAGATATCCATTCGTGACGTCAACCCAATCTATGTGTTAAGCATTTGGATTGTC
>NW_026946674.1:161935-165082 GCF_900007245.1 Priceomyces carsonii | reverse complement strand
CAGGACGCTAATAGGCCAGAGGATGTAAAGGAAGAGCTCCAGGAAGAGCCGCAGACAAGGAAACCGAAAGACGAAGAGGAAGAGAAAGACCAGGTTAAAATTCGTCTAGTTTCCGCAGAAGAAATTGATAAGGATCGAAGAGAGAAACTCGAATGGGCCATAGTTAAAGCTCATTCGGATAAAAAGAGTAAAGGAAGCTTGAATGAGACGCAAAAGCAGTTACTAGCGAATCTCAAGCAGGATTATGAGACTGTATTCGATCAAGAGAAATTGGGGCGTAAGGTAGAGGAACTAGGGACCTCCCACAGAATAGCTCTCAAAGAAGGAAGCATCCCACCCGTGAGACCACCATATCGGTTAGGGGTAAAGGAACAAGATGAGCTTCAAAAACAGTTGCAAAGTTTAATTACAAAAAATTTTATAAAGCCAAGCCAAAGTCCATATAGCGCGCCTATATGCTTTGTAAAGAAGAAAGATGGCTCTCTCAGAATGTGCGTTGATTATAGAGCCTTAAACGCTCAGACTATCAAGGATAAATTTCCCCTTCCACATATCGAGGATTTGCTAGATGAAGTAGGATCACTGAAATATTTTACTAAAATAGACCTAGCTCAGGGCTATTACCAAATCCCAGTAGAAGCGGATGATAGACACAAGACAGCGTTTGTTACAAATAGAGGATTCTTTGAATGGAATGTGATGCCATTTGGATTATGTAATGCGCCGGCTACATTTCAAAGAATGATGAATGCCATCCTTCAACCTATGTTAGGCAAGAGTACAATCGTGTATTTGGATGACATACTAATTCATAGTAGGAACGAAAAACAACACTGGAACGACGTGCGAGAAGTTTTCGGGCTCCTACAGGAGAACAATTTAGTGGTGAAAGAAGAGAAATGTGAATTCTTGATGACAGAGGTCGAATTTTTAGGACATGTTATTGCAGAAGGAGGTACGAAGCCAGCGACAGAAAAGATTACGGCTATTAATGAGTGGCCGACCCCCAAAGTATACAAAGATACGCAGAGATTTTTGGGATTAACCAATTTTTATCGCAAATATGTTAGAGACTATCTGAAGATAGTCCAGGCCCTTCAGAGACATGCGAACCAAAAGGAAGGTTGGGGAGACGAGCAAGATCAAGCGTGGGTCCGACTTAAAAGAAGACTTACAGAGGCTCCTATGCTAATATCCCCGAAACGTGAAGATCTTTATGTAGTCACAACTGATGCTTCGGATGAAGCTATGGGTGCTACAATCGAACAGCGAGATCATAATAATGGAAAGTTTAAAGGTATTGTGGCGTATTTCAGTAAATCTTTCCAGCCAGAACAGAAGAAATACCCAACAAGAGAAAAGGAATTCTTAACGATTATAGAAGTTTTGAAGAAATACAAGCACCTCTTAAAAGGTGAAACCTTTAAGATACGAACTGATCATCATTCGTTAAAGTTTCTCTTAGATCAGAAGAATATTCCTAGTGGAAGAATTACAAGATGGTTAGATTTCCTTGCCGATTACGATTTCGACATTGAATATCTACCGGGTGCAAAAAATCAAGCTGCAGACGCGTTGAGTCGCATACCGGAAAACAGAAAGATAAATTCAATAACGACAGTGGAAACTCCCTTACAGACCGAAGAGTTCCTAGAAAAGGTAAGGAAGGGATATGAAAACGACAAGAAGTTCAAAGAGGTCAAAGAAATCTTACAAGTTGCGTTACCTGGCCAACCTATGGCTCATTATATAAAGCACTTTAGACTAGATGATGGTTTAATATATTACGCACCTGCGTATGAGAGAGATGGTAACCCAAATAGATTATGCATACCCGAAAACCTAAGAAAAGAAGTCTTAGAAAGATGTCACTCCAATGCAATGGCGGGACATTTTGGGAAGTATATTACCACAGGTAATGTCAGTATATCTTACTACTGGCCCAAGATATACAAAGATGTAAGTAGACTCGTGGAAAAATGTTATACGTGCCAGACTACGAAACACTCCACACAACGGAAGCCAGGACTATTACGACCATTAGAGGTTCCCCAAGGAAGATGGTCCTCAATTCTGATAGATTTCTTAACAGGATTACCAACGACGGTTAAAAGAAATGATGCAATCTTGGTTGTCATCGATCGTCTAACCAAAAGAGGCCACTTCATACCTTGTAAGAAGAAGATGAGTGCGAAGGAAGTAGTCGAGATTATGTTAGAGAACGTATTCAAGTATCATGGTATACCTGATCTGATTGTATCGGATCGAGATTTCAAATTTACAAATAAAGTTTGGTTAGAAATTACAAACTCATTGGGAATCAAGTTAAAGATGGCTACGGCGGTCCATCCTCAAACAGATGGACAAACAGAACGACTAAATGCTACTGTCAATCGCATGTTGCGATCCTTAGGACAGGAAGAGTTGGGAAATTGGGATAACAAATTGGCGATGATGGAATTCGCTTATAACAATAGTACCCAAAAGTCGATAAAAACCACACCTTTCTACGCAGACCTAGGAAGACATCCTAAAGGAATGCACAGTGTGTTTGCAAACGGCTCTTTAACTCATAGTGAAGACTGGATCAGAACTCAGAAAGCTATATGCCTTAGAACACAGGATTACATTGTGGATGCTCAAAAAGAAAATGAGATTCAGGCAAATAGACACAGAAGGATAGAAAGCTTCGAGATTGGAAGTTTTATCCTCATACATCGAAAAGCGTATTTTGAAACAGCTAAGCAAGCGAAATTATCACCCGTTTACTTCGGACCTTTTCGAGTAGTAAAACGAATCAACGAGAACGCGTATGAAATAGATCTCCCAAGCACAACAAAGAAGCACAGGGTAATAAATATAGAATATTTAAAACGATTCAACAGCGGTGATGAGCGATACCCTAAAACTCCACCACGCACGCTAGCGGAATTTAAAGCAAGAGCAGAAGAAGTAATTGGAGTCTGTGGAAAATTGGAAAGAACGAAGGAGATTGTATTAGCTTTCAAGGATTGCCCACCAGGACTTGCAGGTATATATCCAGCAGATTACTTAAGACACATCCACCCAGACAGAAGATCAATCATCATGGAACGGTTCCATGAGACCGTAGAGAATCGGGGCGATTCTAATTGAAATGGGGGAGAG
>NW_026946674.1:134265-156935 GCF_900007245.1 Priceomyces carsonii | reverse complement strand
CATTGTCGGGAATTGGGTACTCTGGCCGAGTTGGTCTAAGGCGCCAGGGTAAGGTCCTGGTCTCTTCGGAGGCGCGAGTTCGAATCTCGCGGGTATCATTACACACCAGCAATTCCTATACATTCCCAAATTTTCTTTTTTCCTCTCCCTTTTCTCCATATTTCATATATTATGTTGCACAGTAATGGGCCACATATATTTTACGTTATCGTCGTCAGTGCATAAACTAATAAGAAGACCTTTCAGCCGTAAATCAGGATTTTCTCTCCTTGGTTATGATGAGAATTTTATCTCAGTCAAATTCGATGAAAAAGAACCTACTCATTTTCGAAACGTTTTCTTGAGAGATGCATGCCAGGGCCTGGCATCTGTGGATCCACATTCGAAACAAAAGCTTTTCTCGACCTCACAGATTTCCCCCGGCTTGTCGTTAAATCGTGTCCCCTCCATTGTGATGGATGCTCAACTGAACCAAAAGTTACTTCAAGTCGAGTGGAAACAAAACGGGTCTCTCCATGTTTCGAAGTACTCTGAGTCTTTCCTTCGAAAATATTCCAAAGAAGCTCTTATAAGAGAAGGAAAGTTTTTTGATAAAGAATATTGGAATAAGAGTGTTATAATGATGAATTTGGATAAGTTGCAAGTGGATTACGGTGAATATTTTGTTCAGAAGTGCTTCTATGAACAAGTTGTGAAAAAACTAAATGACTTTGGCATAGTGTTTGTAAATAATATACCTGATCCATTGTCTTACGATCTAAAAGAGTTAAAGGAAGATGAGTACAGAAAGTGGCCCGTAGCGAAGCTAGCTGAAATGTTTGGCTATGTCAAAAAGACGTTTTATGGTACCTTATTTGATGTGAAAAACGAAACAGAAGCTAAAAATATTGCAAATACTACCACTTTCTTACCTTTACATATGGATCTTCTTTACTACGAATCTCCGCCGGGAGTTCAATTATTACATTTTATTCAAAATTCAACTTTGGGAGGTGAAAATGTATTCAGTGATTCTTATCTCGCAGCACAGTATGTGAAGGAAGTTGATGAACATGCGTTCGAAGCGCTTAAGCGTGTCCCGATTACTTACCATTATGAAAATGCAAACGAATTTTACTATTTCTCTAGACCGCTTATTGTGGAAGAGTTATTGGAACTGGGACCAACTATCAAAGAAGTTAATTATTCCCCTCCTTTCCAAGGTCCATTTGAATTCGCTGTAACTAAAAATAATGAAACCGATAAGTTGTTTGGAGACTTTTTAAGGGGATTCAAATTATTCGAGGATTTTGTGAATGATCCCAACAATCAGTTAAAGTTGAAGATGAAAGAGGGATCATGCGTCATTTTCGATAATAGAAGAATTTTGCACTCTAGAGAAAATTTTTCGGATGATAATGGCGGCAGAAGGTGGCTCATGGGATGCTATGTCGACGGCGATAGCTTCAGATCAAAGATAAGAATGGGCTACAAACAAATCATGCATTGAACTTTTTCTTTTAAATTAGACTATGACATATAAAGATTTCAACAAGTCGTATGCCTCACTTTTAATAACCGTAGCCCCCATAAGTACTAGCTTGAGGTCTACTCTGAGGAACTCTTGGTGCCCTCGATGAATTGGAAACGTAGCTTTTAAAGGTCTGCTTGAATCCGTTACATAAACGAAGCATAGTCGGATAAGAAAAGCCCTTTAATGTGTATCCATCGACTTCTGTTCTGACATGCCAAGTGCTTACAGGCGTATTCACGTTCACTTTGAATAATAGTAAAAAGCTTCCTGGAGCCTTATGGTCGAAGCAAAACACGTAGGCACTATTCTTCGGGTTGGCCTTAGTATATGATTCGAGCCACTCGTTGACTTCTGCTATCGTCCCTTCTCTAAACTTGGGATGGCGAGTCATTTCGTTGACCCTCTTAGCAATAGCTTGAATATGTTGAAATATCAATTGATCTAAATCTGAGTATCTTTTGTTTTCCACAACATATTCTTTTCCTAAGCCACTGCTATCCTCTTCAACCAATAGATGTTGAAACAAATTATTAGAGACTTTCCACGTAATCGTTAGGAAATTTGGCCCCTTGGAAGATGGTCGTATAACACAATCTCCAACAGATTGCGGTGCTAAAAATTCTTCCGCTTGTTTGTAATTAAAGTTATGATACAAGGGGTGTTGAATATTACGTGTTTTCGCAAGTTGAGCCTTCTCTTTAGCAAGTTCTTTTCTTTTGTCAGCCTCTTCAGCCTCAAAATCCCACTTAGAGGCTCCCTTGAAGAACTTAGGTTCCGAAGCTCTCTTTATGTCTTCTTCTAGTAAGCTGAATAGAGCACTGAACGAATCATAATACGCCTCCAACACTACAGCAGGTAGAACTTGTCCTTGCTCTATATCCATGTCTTGAGGAATATAATTTTCCTCGATGTTACCTTGAATCAAAGAAGTAGTAACAACCTTGACAAATCTAATTTTGGAGTTTTGATAGTCTCTGAAGTTCTTACCGACTTTATTAACAGTGACAGGCACTAAAGTGTTCTTTGCAAACGTTTTAGTTGTTTCTCCGGTCAACATTTGGAAAATTTCAGATGTATCTAATAAATGATAAGACCTTCTCAATTCCTCAAAATTATTAACAAGCTCTTCTTTAATGCTTTGTAATGTTGCGTACTTCTTCTTCCCAAATTTGGTTTCTAGCTCTTTACCATAAGCAGTTAGATTCAAGTCGTCAACTTTATTCACACCATCTTGCATCAATTGATATATAATACCACCTTGTTCTTCCACATGCACCATATCCTCCTCATCTAGGTCAAGTGCATCTGCGGCCATCTTTTTGGCTAGCTCGTAATCCTCAGGATGTATCCTTGTAGCATCTAGAAGTTCGATCGATGAATCAGTCGAGGTAGAGCTGTCATCGTGAGAGATATTTAAAAACGAAGAGCAATTAATAAATATGTTTGCAGTGGTAAGTTCGTTCTCAATCAAGTCGCTTCTGTTGGGCAACGTAGAGCTCAATTTTGTGTTAATATTTCTTATTAATCCTGAAGCTTTACGTGGGCCCAATCCTGCGACAAAAGGAAGAGCTTGAGCGATGTATGGATCCCGTACGGCCTCGTTAATTTCAACTCCAACCATGTTAACAATATCAACAAAAACTGACTCAATCGATTCGAAGAAAGTGTCTAACGGTATAAGTTTTTGATGTTCAAAGAAAGTCAAGGACAGTATATCATCTTTCAATGAGATATACTCTAGTAATGGGCTTTGAACATAACGCGCTAATCCGACGCAATATTTGACTAAAGTGGGTTTATCCGAAAGTTCAACTTTAGCCCTTTCAGAGTTTTGAAATAGACGAGCAGTTTCATCTTGACACCATATAACTTGGACCAAAGGGGGATTGGATATATCAGGTAAATCCTCGATATTTGCACGAACATCGTTGTTTTCAACAAATGATCTTACAGTATCATAGAGCCTTTTAGAGTGCGCATTATATCCAGACACCACTATGACATCTGGCTTTTGATACAGAAGGCTCTTGTCGAAAAACTCCTTCAATTGACCAGAAAATTTTTCTTCATTCTCGCGATCTCTGATAGGATTATTTTCAGATTTAAAAAAATCGTCAATTTTGCCATTATCTCTTATAAAGGCACCAACTACTGCACTGTCGAAATCGCCTTTACCAAATGACAAGGCCAAGACATTTGGCTTGGTTCCCTTATCATAACCGAAGGGTGTAAACGGAGCCTGATCAACCCTAGCAGAAAATCTTCTACGTACTTCGACAGCAATCAAGCGTTCACACTCTCGACGTAAGTCTTCCTTGGTGTTAAGTGCAACCATTCCAGTGAGCTTCTTGAGGGCGAGACGCAAAATAAGTTCTCTTTCCTTGTTCCACTTGTCTGAGAGCTCAGATGTACCATCAGATTTTAAGCAATTAAAGATACATTGAAACCAGCTTTCATAGTCTTTTGACTCGATTTTGACGACCAAAAGACCCTGCTCCTCCGCATTCAACATCCTCAATAAGACATCAGGACTTCGAATCAAATCAGCTGGAGAACGGTTAATTGCATACTTTATATCAGCATAGGTACTATGATTATCGATGTTCGCTTTCCCTTTCTCGGTAACTGCAACACTAATCGAGGCAAAGCTTTTATACGTAGACCGAACTTCGTGTCTTACTTTGGGGTTATGAAAGATTTCTTCCGCAAAAGTCTTCCTGACTGCATCTCGTGCAGTTTTCTCATCCTTGTATAAAGCTTCATCATCTTCAACCAATTTTTCAATCAAATCTTCTGGGGATTCTAAAGGATCGTCTGTGGCATGGATTCTATATGGTACTTGGAACTGTTTGGAGCTTTGATCTTGTACATTTTCACCAAATTCTTTCGCAGTAATGCCAAGAGCCTTGACAGCGTCATACAAGATATTAGCTTTGATTCTTTCAAAAAGAGCAAATTTCGAGTGCTTTCTCGCTCTGTTATTGATTTCATTATCATCTTCGTTGGTAGTAGTGTCATTAGCCAAGTCTCTAATCTCAGAAGAATACGTGAATTGTATATAATCATGCAAGTCCTGAATAGCAACCATAGAATCTACAGTTCTAATATCTTTCAAGAGATCATCGTCTACGTTCAAGAGATCGGCTAAGTTTTCAGTGTTCCGCCTCTTCTGGTAAATCGAATGATACTCAATATCCAAATGGACAATCCTCCATAAGTCATCTTCAAACAAGAGTTTGTGAACAGAGTTTGCAACTGTACCATCTTCGGTGGTTTCTTCTCTAGTATATAAGAGAAAATCTCTACGATGAGTCCAAATAAAAGGTACTTCATAGGCATCTTTCGAGACAAACTCTACAACTTTTGCAACAGCGTCCTTAAAAGGGACTTCCAAGAACCCATCAAACTCACCATGCTTTTCCGCAAAGAGGATATCAGCAATCCATTGCTGTTCATTTGCTAATTCTTCTCCTTCCAAGTCAACATAATTTAAACTGGCTCGATATTTTTGGTACCGTTCAGGAATATCGATCACGCGAATCAAATTATCTTCTTCAGTTAACATACGTTCCTTCAATTCCGAATGTTCGAAAACTTCATCCAAAGAACTAGGTTCCATTGTTTCGGCATTTCCATCATCTTCCATCTCCTGTGCTTCTAAAGCCCATTCGTATTCCTCACCGCTTCCAAATACTTCAAATAACTGTTGCAAGCTTTCGCGGTCTACATTAGACAACTTCGATGTATCCAACTTAGGGCCAGCTCTTCTGGCTTTTTCTCGTTTTTGAGTAACGCTTCTTTGCTTGCTTGCTTCATCCTCATCTGAAAACTCATCTTCCTCAATAAAGTCTTCGAATTCATCTAGAATGTTGTGCTCATCCGTCCGAGACGTTGTGTCGTTGTCTTTAGCTTCATTGTCGAGACCCTCGTCGTCAGAAAAAATATCAGTCAAGCCAATTCTTCTATCATTCTTATTAGAATCTGCTGTTTCGTTATCTCCTTCACTTTGTGCTCTTTTAAGCCTTTTGAACTTGCCTTTGGACCTATCTTGTGGCCCTGCACCAGAGTTCTCCATAAGCAACTCGATATCATCTTCATCTAATGCATCATCTTCATCTTTCCTTGATTTTTCTTTTTCTCTCTTTCTCTTTTTACGTCTTCTTTTATTTTTATTGGCAGAATCCTCATCCTCATCATCCACTATAAAACCTTCTCTAACCTTCTGAATCTCATCTTCGTCTTCTTCATCGTCTTCTTCATCTGAAGAATCAAGAAGATCCTGGCCTTCTTCATCAGATGCATTTTCATTGTCAGATGCATCATTTCTAATCTCAGGCTCTTCAATATCCTCTTTCGCCATTTTATAGCCAACAGTTCAATGCGACGATATCAATGGGATTTTTGAGTTTAAGTCTCTACCCAAGACCCGACAGTTATTATTAAGTTATCAGATATATTACAAATCTGACGGGTAAAGTATTATAAATTGATTATAATAGTGTAGATAGATATGGTAGATATGGTGATTTTATCTTACACCTCTTGCGTTTTTATTTTTCATTGAGCAAAATCGAGAAAAGTTTAAGTCCGGGTATGTCAATGCACGTGACACATATATCATTAATAAAGTACATAGCAACTAGATTTACTTCACTATAGTGAAAGCTGTAGAGCTGAAAAGATATGTTCCATGATCTCGTAAATTCTATAGACCAAGACTGATACCAGCTCAGTCAAATTGCCTATCAAGCTTAAGATTGAACTGTCTATTTCTATCATTAATATAATCATTTGCGTCGCTTATTCTTCTCGTTTCTCTCTTTGACATTTTCCGATGGTTAGCTTCAGTTAGAGAGTTCACAACGGCTGAAATCGTTTCTTTGCTTGGTTTATTTATATCAGTAATCTTCGAGGGGTTAACGATACCTTTGATTTGAAGTTTGCTTTGTGTTTCTTTCTGGCGTTCATACTCATCCTTGTCCACCACTACTCTTGTTATTTCTTTATTGTAGGAGTACTCAGCTAGTTGACTATAGCTTTGGTAGCCATCATTCTGTTTATTCTGTTTGATCGCTGCTCGTTTTTTTGACCATTTATCACAATCATCAATAGTATAATTAAGTAACTTTTTGCATTCATCATCTTCATCATTCGTAACATCAACTTCTGCATCGTTATCTTGAACTGAGCTGGAAGTTCTCTTTATCCCAGTCTTTCGAGCCTCGTTTGCCCTCACGACTTCTCTTCTATTGAGCCTCTCGCTTTCACGACGTCGATTTTTTAACTGATTAAGTCTCTCGATCCTACTTCTTCTAGCTTCATTATCCATGGAGACATTATTTGTCCCCTTGTTCAGCATATCTCTGAATATTGTCACTACTCTGGGAATTGTTAAAGAATAGCATCAAACACGCAATTTAGTGCGTGTAATATGTCGTATCCATTCTTCAGTCAGACATTTTCCGACATTGCCAATGCTAAGGAGAGCCAGATGTTCCACGCACATCATGGAGTAGTTACCAGTTGATGTTTAAACTCATGTTTATTCAACGAAAATCTAGTCGTCAATATTAAATATCATTTTCTCCAAAAGCATAAAAAATTCTAAGTTTAATCATTTATAAAAGTTGTATCATGGCAGGTCTACCCCATACAATTGATTAAAGAAAAGTGTGGCCATAACAAGGCTTGTGCGAATAAACCATACTGTAAAGTGCGGAGCCAGCCGGCCCGACTAGGCAATCCAGATTGTAAGTAGAGATATATATAAAGAACTACTCCCATTTAATTGTATAAAGTGGTATATATGACAGTACTACCATTCGATTGCAAGATAAATATCATCGGAAAAGATACCTTAACATGAGTGCTGAAGAATCTTCAAAACTGAAAGAGCAGAAACTCCTAGATACTATTTTTAGTCTTCCAGAGGAGGACTTAAATGAAATCAGAGGCAAACCAGAGAAAGTCTTGGAGACTATTGATCGCTATACCAATGAACTTAGCTTATCCATGAACGTGGGCCCATACAAGGCCAAGATTGTGAATGAAAAAATAGAAGAGGTCTCTCCAAAGTTGATGGTTGAACTTGGATGCTATTTGGGATATTCTGCTATTCAATTTGCTAGTCATTTGACTGCTCCTGGTGCCAGGTATTATAGCTTTGAAGTGAACCCAGTATTTGCGGGAATAGCTAGAAAACTAATTGATTTAGCCGGCTTATCGCAAAAGGTCGAAATAATTGTAGGTAAAGCAAGCGAATCATTAATTGCTTTCAGTGAGAACCTTTTGGATAAAAAGAAAGGCTATGTCGCTTTCGACTTTATATTCATCGATCACTGGAAGGACCTATATGTACCTGATTTTCGTCTCATGGAGTCTTTGAATTTGATTGCGCCAGGAACCATTATTGCAGCAGATAACATCTTTAAGCCAGGTGTACCAGATTATGTAAACTACGTGAATGGATCGCCTGAAGAAAGGAGAAATTTTAACCAAAACACTCCCAACATTGATGGAGCAGCCTACGTTGGAAGATGGAACATACTATATGAATCTGAAACGGTGATTTCAAAGAATTCAAGGGGTGACAAGGATGGCGTTGAGATCACTAAATGCTTAGAATACCTTAACGGCTAATCATCTTTTCTTTAATGTGCTGTTGGAGAGGCGATTATATATGTTCAATAGTTTATTATTGCTGAGCTAGGCCACTTTAATATTAACGTACAACAAATATACTGCATATTATCATTAGTTTATGTATCAAGATTTTTAATAAAGAGCTCATTATTAGTATTACAACATGAAAATATGGCCGATTTGACACAGTTCTTCAATCAATGTGTGCAGATAATTCAGAATGATTTCGATGAATCGAAAAATGAAACTGCTAACAAAAATGACTCCCGTCAGGAGAAGAAAATTGCTCCACTCGTTATCAGAGATACCTTCATGAAAGAATGTAATGAATTTTATAATGCAGCAGTTGATTTAAACTCCTTCATAGAAGCTATCAAGGCACCGTATCTATCATTGGATAGCTCAATTGACTTGCAAAAATCCCTGACTGTACTTACATTAGAACAAAAGAATCAGATTGATCAAGAGTTCAATTTTAAAGTTCAACAGATGTTCGAAAAGTTAAAACTATTGCAAACTTATGAGACAAAGAGGGAAACGATAAACTCGAATAGTAATGTTCAGAAGGGATGGTTTAGCAATGTTTTTAATGATCAACTTACAGAGCAAGAATTATTTGAAGCAGCAATTGGTACCTACAGAACAAACATCTTGAGGTTTCTTGCTTCTACTATTAAAAATGTCAGTAAAAGCTTTGATACTATCCAAAGGAATAGATTACAAAGAGAAAAGCAAATTAATTTATTAAATTTCCAGAATTTTGAAGACGACGAAGATATCATGGGGGATCTGCTGAACTTTGATAATTTTGACGATCAAATGGATGTACCTTTAGAGGAGGAACTGCAAGCACAGATGTTGACTCAAGAACAAATTTCAGAGCTTGAAACGGAAAATAAAGATTTTTTGAAAATGAAAACTAATCAACTTAAACAAGTTGAGAAATTGCATACTTCAATGGTAGATATAATTAATTTACAGACAGAGCTTACGTTTCAATTAGAAGCTCAAGGTGATCAAGTTTCTAATTTACTTGAAAATCAGTCAAGAATAGAAGTTGATGTACAAGAGGGTAATAGGTCTTTGAATAAAGCGACAAAGAGAAACAAAAAGGGAGCTAACTTTTTAATTACAATAATAACATTACTTGGGTTTTTAATATTATTTGTCGACTACATATCCTGGTAAATTAGATAGAATCAAGTTCCGTTACCTTCCCCGCACCGACAGTAACACCTTCTCTCCTAATGACAATTCTACCTAATATCTTATTCTCCAGATAATTAGCTAGCACTAAAGGTCGTTGTCCCTGTAGTTCGATTTCCACAACTGCAAACTGGTTGGACGATAAGTGCATTCTTTTCTTTTTGTTAGAACCCTTCACCTCTATAATTCTTGATATTCTTGCAGGTTGATAACTACTTCCTCTAAACAAGATAAAGGGAGTACCAACCAATAAAGGTTTAGGCATATTGAATAAATATAACGAGCATATGAACTTGTGACATACTTTGATAGATGACTCCAAACAAGTAACAATATCACCTGCTTTTACTTCATGCAACCCAATGCTGAGCAGATCCTTCTTAAAACGTAGTGATACACGGTCGTCAATTATCGCGACTTCAACGGCAGAATCTTCAATTTTTATTGCTTGAATTTGTAAATACTGTAAGAATGGGTGGATAACAACTGTTTCGCCAGGCTGAATATGTCCACTCAATATTTTGCCAGCTACTTCGAATTCCGAATTTGATATCTCAATCACATCAATAATCATTAATATGAATTCTTCTTTAATAATTTCTTGAACTCTTCTGTCGTTGAATTCCTTGAGAGGAAGTTCAAGGTTCTCGAGATATTCTATTAATGTTGGACCATGATACCAGTTAAATTCTTTATTCAGTTTGCTGTTGCTTATAACATTAACGCCTGATAGCCCTGAAATAGGAATAAACTCTATTTGACTTAGCTGATATCCGATCTCTTCACTAGTCAAAAATTCCGTAAGGTGACTTTTTATTTCGTTATATCTCTTTTCTGACCAATTTTCTTTATCCATCTTATTAACAGCAACACAAATACGGCTCAATCCTAAGCTTCTGGCCAAAATAGTATGTTCTTTTGTTTGACCATCCATATTGAAACCTGCTTCGAACTCTCCATTGATCGAGTCTACCACTAGTAGTGCCAAATCAGCTTGCGAAACACCACCAATCGTCTGAGGGACAAAATCCCTATGCCCAGGTGCATCAATTGCCGTAAATTTAACCTTGTTAGTCTCAAATGTGGTAGCACATATATCAACAGTAACACCACGGGTACGTTCATCACTGGTTTGATCCATTATCCAGGCAAGCGCGAAAGAGCCTTTACCGGACTTTTCTGACTCTCTCACTAGCTTGTTTACGGTCTTAGCATCCACTACTTTGAGATCGAAAAGAATTCTGCCAAGTAAGGTTGACTTCCCAGCATCAACATGCCCCATGACCACAAAAGATATATGTGGCTTGCTGTACAACTTGTTAGAAGCCAATTCTTCCGCAATGTTAATTTTTTTGAAGGGTTTAGTTCTTCTAGGTGCGACCCTGTCTATCTTTTCTGGGGCTACTGAATCAGCTATCTTGAGATCTTTCATGTCAGATTCAAAAGCTTTATTTTGTGCTTCGTGGACAAGATCATCTGGGCTCGGATGTTTGAAGTTCTTCTCAGCATTTTTCAAAGTTTCTATATTGATGTCTATGTTAGTAATCACATGAAAGAAATCCGGATTCTTCTTTCGTCTTTTCCTACTATCCAGTGAGTGTGCATCAACTACTCTATCATTTTGATTTCTTTGAAATAAGATTAAGGAAATAGATGACTGAGGAGCTGATAACAAAAGTGAATTGCTAAATGCTAAATCCATATTTAATGTTGGCTCAGAAGACTCAAGTTCTATATTCGATTTAGCTTCATCTTCTTGTATGTTTCCGGTAACTGAAACTTCCTTATTTCGTAGACGTGCTATTGCTGGATAGTTTTTAGAATTTTTAATAGGATGTATAACCGTCTCCTTTGGGGCTTTTGTAGTCCTTAAACGATCAAGAATCGCCATCAGATTGTTGGAACTTTCATACTTCACCTTCTCATCCCTGGGGAAACCTCGACTAGATAACGTTGATATCGGATTAGTAGCCGGAGTAACACGTTCCTCGTTTTTAAATTTTGATCTTGATTCTGCAAGCTTCAATAACTTTGATTTACTTCCACCATTTGTGCTAAGTTTCTTCAGCTTTTGATTACTTGAGACTATGAAAAAGAGCGTATTAGAATCCTAGAACTCTTGTTAAACTCTTTATAATTACGTTTTCGCAAACTTGAATTAACTAAGTTAATCATATTTGACAACGAAACAAGGAAAAAACTGAATCCAAATATGTATGAATACTTACTTTTCTTTGGAAACTTAGATTTTAGTTCCTCAATGGTTTCATCTAGCTTATAATAATTGTAATATAGAGCTTCTTTCAAATCTATTTCTGGAATCTCATCATTGTATGATGAGATTGCCATTTTCAATTTTGGAAGTGAATCATATAGCTTTGAATACTCTTCATTGTCTAGTTTATCTTCATCAAAGTTGTCGTCATCTGAGTATGTGTCAAAGTCATCAATATCATCTTCTAAAGCCAGCATTATAATACCACGATCTAGTAGTAATCTTTAAATACAATTTCATACAACTCGAAAATACTTGCGATATTCCTGTATTTTAGAGAAATTAATTACGTTCTGATTCACAAAACTCAAATAGATTTAATTAAGTTATTCTAACTACTCTAATGATAAAATTTTAGCAATGGCCTTTCCGGCAGCTACAACCTCCTCATCTCTAAACCTTCTACCTGCTAATTGCAATCCGATTGGGGCACCTTTGACGAGATCCGGATCATAGTCAGAAATTGAAAGCTCTTCAAGCGGGCTTCTATATTTATAATTAGTGTGCTCTGAAGGCCACTTATCAATTTTCGTATCAACAAAAAGACCCAGTTTAAACGAAAGCGCGGGTAAATCTAAGAAGTTGTACAAGCAAGTATAGGACCAACTGTAAGAAGTCTCTGAGGGTGGGGCGGTGTTGTAGAAAACAGGGCCCAAAATAAAGTCAATTCCATTCTTATCCAAATAGTCATGGTATTCAGTCTTGAGCTCCGTTTTAAATTTATTTAATTGGCGCTCTTCGAAGACTGTTAATCCTTTAGAGCCATTTCCGAAATTGAGGTTCCATTTCGTAAGTTTCACAAGTGGCTCGCCGGATGCCGATAAGAAATTCTTTTGGGTCTGGTTTCCATCACCACTATAAAATTTATTTACAGTGTCATAAGCCTCCTGAACCTTAATGGGGTCGAAACTCACTATTTCAACACCTGCTTCCTTCAACTTTGATACAACATGGTCAAGTCCTCTTCTTATTGGTGGAGTGGGTTTAATTACTCCATCATCGTACATAACAGCAATTTTCAAAGATGAAGGCTTGGGAGTTTCGACTTTTCTCCAAGGAGCGAATATTGTATTACAATCCCTTTCCCATGGTTTACCTTCGTTGATGTAAATTTGATACCATAAATCAAGATCATCAATACGTCTCGTCATAGGACCCAAAGTTCCAACAACGCTTTCATTACCAGCTGCTCCTGATACACCACCTGAGCCTGTAACACGAAGCGTAGTAGGTTTTAAGCCATATAAATCACAAAACGCAGCTGGAGCCCTGATTGAGCCACCAATATCAGAACCAATTCCAATTGGAGAGCCGTCAAATGGGATCAAAGCGCCTTCTCCTGAAGAAGAACCACCAGAGGACAAAGAAAGGTTGAAAGGGTTTCTTGTAAGCCCCGTAATATTATTATTTGAATCTAAATGCATTAAAGTCTGAGGAGTAGTAGTTCTCACGTAGAACACAGCACCTAAGTCTTCGAGGATTTGGGTAGTTTTTCCATGAGATTCAGGAATGTTTCTCAACATTGATACATAACTAGCATGAGTGATTCTTCCCTTGTAATTGAGGTGTTCTTTCAATGAAATAGGAAGGCCATGGAAGGGACCAATGGTCTTACCATTTTTCGCCAAGTATTCATCAAGATATTCCGCCCTTTTAATACCTTCATCAATGAAAATATCAGCTAAGCAATTGGTAAATTGGTGGGCAATTACTGCTCTTCTAGCAAAGGCCTTGAGCACGTCAACTGACTTTAAATCACCGTTTGCAATCTTAGAAAGGAGATCTGCAACAGGAAGCTTGACGATATCCGATTCCTCCTTTGTGTAAACGTTTTGAGCTTTCAAATACTCAATAGCATTAAATTTTTCTTCGATTAACTTATCGACAGGTTTAGGGAGATCGATTTTATATTCGGACGGCAAGCCTTCCGCTAATTTTCTCCTATAACTTTCGATATCTGGTTTCCAGGTTTCAAATTTAGCTGCATCTTCAAAGCCTTCAAATGACTCAGTCGTAAGGAAATCTTGAAAACTAACCATGTCTTCCAGCGTGCAATATGAATGTAATTTTCTGTTAAATATTTGCGTAGTGATTACTAGGGATTGGCGAATTATTATCCTTAAGTATTTAAGCTATCAATCACTAGAACCCGAAAGTGATCTACTTAACCGCTACAACTTTCCTAATCCTATCATTCGAAATTATATGCCATACATCAGATAACGTGTCAAAGAGCTTTATCCCAAGCTGTGGACCACTTTTATATAGATTATTTACTGTCATTCTATCGCAAAAGTTCTAAAACTTATTAAATGTTGTTGTTTAAAAATAGAAGCTTTCACATTCCTTCTCATATAAGGCTTGAACATATATCTTTTCTGTTTTCCTGTAATACTCTAGTAATAATTCAAAAGCGAAAAAAAAGCTAGCGGAGAATCAATTTACGGTCTACAATATGATTGATAATAAAATAGAATAGCTCATATCTTTGCTGTAATCCTCGTCTTCCAAACTGTTCAAATATATTCTAAAAGTGATAAAATAAGCGTTACACTTAGCTTAAAATTTACGTCTACGGTACTTGCCGTTTTAGTCTATGCGCTTCAACTCATCTTTGTTTCAAAATTTTAGCGGATGAGTTTTTTTGGTAATAGTAAAATCTTGCCTTTCAAATACTATACTTGGAATGGATAATAAGAAAATTAAGTTAGACCTGCTGATGTTTAAGATTTGTACACACTCTGGCTCCTTTCATGCTGATGAATCATTAGCTGTCTACCTTGTTAAGCTCTTGCCAAAGTTCAAGGACAGCCAACTTATAAGATCTAGGAAATCGGAAGACTGGGAGGCCAGTGACATTGTTATTGACGTAGGGGCCAAGTACGATGGTAAGAAGTTTTTTGATCATCACCAAAGGGAATTCAGCGAGACGTTTTCCTCCGATTTTAAGACTAAATTGTCATCTGCGGGGCTTATTTACAAACATTTTGGTAAAGATATAATCGGCGAGGTTTTAAAAACCGATAATCAAAAAGATATAGAACTTCTTTACATCAAAATATATAAGGAATTTATTGAAGCATTGGATGCGAATGATAATGGAATCAACAACTATCTGATGGAAGCTGAATCAAGTAAGAAATTCAATGACAGAAATATCACATTACCTGCCATGGTATCTAAATTGAATCCGTTGTGGAACGAAGACCTGTCAGCATCGGCTTATGATTCACAGTTTTTGAAAAGCAGCGAATTGATGGGATCGGCTTTCATGAATGTCTTGTTAGGTTACGGAAAGGGTTGGCTTCCCGCGAAATCAATCGTGGAAGAAGCATTTAAAGATAGATTTGAGATCGATAAATCTGGTGAAATTCTTGTATTAAAACAATTCTGCCCTTGGAAGGAACATCTCTACGCAGTTGAAAAAAGTTATAATAAAGAAGGGATAATAAAATTTGTTTTGTTTGCAGACTCGACCGGTAGCTGGAGAGTATCTACAGTTTCAATAAACTCTACATCGTTTGAGTTTAGGCTTGGGCTCCCTGAAAATATCAGAGGGCTTCGAGATGATGAGCTTTCAAAGACGACAGGTATATCTGGCTGTATCTTTGTACATGCTGCAGGCTTCATTGGAGGAGCAACTACGAAAGAAGGAGCTTTAAAGTTAGCTAAGATGGCGCTATCTTCTACTACCTAAAATGACGAATAAATGTGTTTAATAAATACTTTTCTCTAATCATTGTAAATAATTATCTATTGACTCTGTATGATTACAGAACTTTATACTAGATTCAAAATGGCGACACAATAATTTACAAAGGGTGCTTTCTTGATAACTTTTATAACTAAGTAGGTACTTGGGGCTTTTTTTAAAAATTTATCAAGGTGGACACCAAATATATCTAAAATTACAATTCAGTTCTAAGTAAACAGTGTAATATTCATCTAATTTCATCATAGAGAACTAAATTTTTCATACAGGATATATAATACTTGTACTGACTGCACATTAAATGGTCCGACATCAGCATTACTTCTCTTCTGTAGAATGAGATGGCGCAGATTCTATTAATTTTTCATCATCGCCACCTTCACGATGCTCGACTCTCAATTTATCACCTAATTCAGCATCTGATAATAATGGAACTCTTGGTGTCCAAGATCCACTCTTCCATGGTAAGACACCTTCTACCCACATTTGGTCGATTTCTTCCAAGCGTTTACCTTTGGTCTCAAGGAATCCAAAGTAAGTGTGAATAAACATACAACCACAGAAAGTAGCGTAGATGCAGTAAGTCTTCCAGGAAATATTAGCAAATGAAGATGGTGTAAACATGGCAATGGCAAAGTTGAATATCCAATTGGCTGCAGTTGCAAGGGCTGCACCTCTTTGACGAGATGCATTATCGCCCCAAATTTCGGCACAGTAAAGCCATATACATACACCCCAAGAAGAAGCAAACGAAACGACAAACAAGTAGCAACATGCAATAACCCCCTTAGCAGCTGGCTTATCGCTTTTAGGAATCAGGATAGAACCATCAGAGTCCACCTCGGCATAAGTACTTAACAAACCTGCTACAGCAAATTGCCATGCCATCATCATAGCAGCACCTGTCAATAACACGGGCCTTCTACCTACTTTATCCATCAAGTATAAAGCTGGAATAGTCGTAACAGTGTTCAAAATATATTGAATAGCGGATGCAAGTAAGTTGGAATCCCCTGAGTACCCAGCCATTTTGAAAATGAGCGTAATATAATACATCATTACATTCATACCAGTTAGCTGTTGCCATATTTGAGCGGAAACAGCGGTAAATGTTCTTTTAATGTACTTCTTCTTGAATAAATCAGCATAGGTAAATGCCTTAATGTTCTCATCTACCAAAATTTGTTCTTTAATTTCGGAAATTTCAATCAAAACATCAGGATCTTCTCTGTTACCTTTTGCTTGGATATTTGCGACAATTGTCTCAGCTTCCTCCCAATAACCTTGCTTCGCTAACCACCTTGGGGATTCGGGAATAATGAAACACCCAAGAAATAAGAATAAACCTGGAACTATTTGAATGGCCCATGCAATTCTAAAAGATGCTGTGTTTCTCATAAACTGCAATCCATAGGAGATGAAAAACATAATTAATATACCTAATGTAACGGAAAATTGGAAGAATCCACCTATCATACCTCTGATCTTTCTTGGAGCCAACTCTGAACCATAAACTGGCGCTACTGAAGAACCGAAACCGACACCAAAACCTGAAATCATACGGCCAATAATCAATTGTGCCCTATTCTGAACTGATGATTGTATGGCAGCACCTATCATCCAAAAGCATGCACATAAAAGTAAAGATGCTCGCCTGCCAAAAGGCTCTGAAACGAAAGTACTTGCCAAGGAACCCCAGAAGGAACCAAATGACATAGATGCAGTAATGAAACCTTGCATTGCGGAGCTAGGTGAATCGAAAAAGTCCAAATATTGTTCAGTATCAAGAAAGGCCGACATCGACGTAATATCAAAACCGAACATCATTCCCGATATACATGAGATAGCAGCAATGAAGTACACATTGTGAATATTGGGAATTTTATCTAAGAAATTCCTTAATTTCAAAGCTGGCGCAACCAACTTATCTTCATAAGCCATCTTGACAAAAAAATCTTGTTCAAAGGTTTCTAAAGTATGTCAAAATAATATAAAAAATGTTTGTGCGTATTTCGCTGTACTTATAAAATATCTATTTTGTAAAGCTTGACAATAAAAATATCTGAATAATAATCGAACACAGAGAGACAAGGCTTTTTATATTATTGCTGAAAGTGCGGGATGATGGTTTGGATACTAGAATTCAACAATCTTACTATGGATATCTTCTTTGGGTTTCCGTGATGCTAACCACTTTACATGCACCAGTATGTGGGGTGCGTGCCAGGTAACTATTTCTGACAGATTTGGTAAACGTATTCCGACTTATCTTGTTTTTGCGCCGCAGTTATTGACCGTATATCACGTATATGCAGAACTGTCCATTATCAACCCCACTTATACGTCACTCTGCTTCCCGTCTATGGGGGATTTTCCGGCATTTTTGTTAGAATCGGCACCTAAAAGAAATATATGGCCGAAAAAGTGTTAACAAAAACGCGGAGAAATGTTCCAGCCGAACGACTTGTCTTGTGGCTCAGGTCACCTATTGTTCTTCCCGGAGAATTGATAAACTCGCTGCATCGATCGCGCCAGGTGCATACCGAGCAACGAGCCGCCGCCCCCATGGAAAGCTCCCCCCGTATAACTCTCATATGTTAATATCAGATATCGGCCTAGGTATGATTGTGCTCAAAAGGAAATGAAATCATATAGTGCTAGATCATCAGAACATGAGCTATGCCTGTTGATCTAAGAATAAAATTAAAGTTTAATTTGGGAGAACTACTACAACTCTCAAAAAAGTCTATGCAAGCCTACACCGGGATTAGTTTTAGAAAAGAACGGGCAATGTATTTTCTTAGCAAAAATGAAGGATTATCGGGTAAATCCTGGAAAAACTTTGTCGTTTTTTTTCTTGTGTCATATTTAATGCACTTCTTATGTGGAGTATTTCCGGTAAAGAAAACTTCCTAGTCGTTCCGGAGTCGTGCTCCACACATAATAATATGTGACCCCAGGTTAATCTTGAAACCAAGAAAAATGGATCGTCACACGCCCAGAAACATTTACAGACTTTATTGCTGTGCCTATGAGATTGAAAGAAATACAAACTTTTGGTCATTATAGTATGAAGCATATTACTACTCAGCTATAGAAAATCATTGGATGCAATGGTACATGTTCCAGCTGCAGGCCTGCTCACAACAATTGCTTCATCTAGTTCTTTCTGTGTAATACCTGGTATTTGATTTTGATAATATTCCGTGATAAGGGAACTCTTGAGCTTTGCTAATTTATCTGTCGTTGTAAGGTGTACTAGTGAACCTCCGAACCCTGCTCCAGTGATACGTGACCCTATAGCTCCATTATTCCTAGCTATTTTGCATAACTTCTCCAACTCTGGTGTGGAAGAGTTATTATTAATATTACACGAAATTTGGGATTCATCCATAAGTGAGCCAAAAGAATTTAAGAACCCTTGAGTATCGCCATTAAAATTACGGATAATTTTGAGCGTTTGTAATACTCTAAGTGCATCTGAGAATACATGTTTGGATCTCAAATAGAGCTTTAAGACGGTGTATTTTACCGGAAACTTAGACAAAAATTTTAATTCAAATTCTTCTTGGCTCATTTCCAATCGAGCTGCTGCCTCTTCTGTGGTAAATCCGTTCTTCTCCATTTCAGAATAATCATTTTCAATTAAATCTAACAACCTTGTCAAACGATTAATACCAACGTTTATATTTACACCATCCCAAGGTTCTTCATGGAGATGCCTGGTGAAATAGGTATCCATAAAGCCTCTCAAAGTTCCTGTTCCTAAGTTGGAATCTTGAGCGAGTTTTAAATTGTATTTCTTCGCTAAGACTTCTGCAGCAACAGCAACTTCTACCACTCTCAAATTATAATTTGTAGGAGCTGTTTCATGTTTATTGGCCTGTAATAAACTGTTAGAGATCAAAAAGACAATTTCATTAGGTTCGATATGTGGAAATTCGAAAGGAATACCTTTCAACTCAGGTTTGAATTGAATCAAAAGTGCCTTGGATTTTTCACCATATATGGACGCACATTGGTCCATTCCCCCTGTATTTACTCCAACGTAATGTTCTGAAACGACGGTTATTCGAGTTAAATCTTTCTTGCTAATCTTTTCGATACCATTTGCACGTAATACGGCAAGTGTAGATGCGACACAGAATGCAGCGGAAGATGATAAACCACCACCTGTGGGAACAGTCCCATCAAACGTCATATTCATTCCTTTTAAAGGTTTAGTTCCACCTGAGATTATTTCAGGATAGTTTTCCAAAATAAAATTATGAGCCACTATCATAGCACATCTAAAGTAACTAGCCCAAGAAAATCTTTCCTTGTCGATAGAAATTATCTTACCATCCGTAGCCAAAATAATAGTCTCTGTTGAAAATTTAGGATCAGTGTTGGTCAAGTTAATTTCAAGAGAGTCATTCACGCCAACAGCAACGACGACATCTGCCTCTATCGCCATAGGCAAAACAGAGAAATAGCAATAGTCAATATGATCACCCATCAAATTAACTCTACCAGGAGATCTACTGAAAAAAGTCGGCTCCTCTTTAAAATTACTAATGAACTCTTTAACTAACCTTTCATAGCGAGCCTCGTCAACAGGAACTGGTGCTGCTGTAATTGTTTCATAATGCGGAACTAGATCTGACATTTCTTACAAACTAGAAAAAAACCTTTATATAATTTAGTAGGATATCTAGGCAAAGAGATCGACCTTTTATATAAATACTCAAGTAGTAATGTAACGTTACATTTGTCTCCGGAATATCTCATCATAAAATGACGTAACCGGTTTTAAGGGTCGTAAACGAGAGTTAGGTATTTTTAAGTCACATTAAATATCCCAGCCTGTAAATAATACTTTTGACAATACAGTCATCATCTTCTCCAACTAGTTAAGAGATATATCTTTGCCTACTTTACCTGATTCAAATCTTAAAAACTTCTCTATTATATTTGAAATTATTTCTTGGGGAAACTCGGTTTTTATTGCGAGGAAATAATTAAAAACCTACATGACCGGGTCTGAAATTTATAACATATTTTAAATGTAACGTTACATCTAGGTCATTTAGAACTTTTTGAATAAATGCTATTTAAAAGGTACCAAAAACAAGACGCTGTTTCATAGCAAATTTTCTGTGTTAATTTTAGTAAAAGAAAAAGTCAAATGGAGATGTCGAAGTCTGATTATATACTTGTTACTGGTGGCGCTGGTTATATCGGCTCTCATACTGTGGTCGAATTAATCAACCATGGCTACAACGTGGTTATAGTTGATAACCTTGTTAATTCCAGTTATGATGCTGTTGCTAGGGTTGAATTTATTGTCAAAAAGTCTATCTCATTTCACAAGGTTGATATAAGGGATTATGAAGGCATGACCGAAGTCTTCAAGAAGTACAAAATTAGAGGTGTGATTCATTTTGCTGCATTGAAGGCTGTAGGTGAGTCGACAAAAATTCCATTAACTTACTATGATAACAACGTTCATGGAACACTTAACTTACTCAAGGTTATGCATGAAAACTCTGTTAAGACTATAGTTTTTAGTTCTTCAGCTACCGTTTATGGTGACGCGACACGATTTGAGAATATGATTCCAATTCCCGAGCATTGTCCTAATGATCCAACGAATCCTTATGGTAAAACTAAGTATATTATTGAAAATATATTGAAGGATATACATAGTAGCGAAAGTGGGTGGAGATGTGCAATATTGAGGTACTTTAATCCTATTGGAGCCCATCCAACTGGATTAATTGGCGAGGATCCCCTAGGAATACCTAATAACTTGTTACCATATTTGGCTCAAGTTGCCATTGGTAGGAGAGAGAAGCTTTCAATCTTTGGTAATGATTATGATAGTCATGATGGCACACCTATCAGAGACTATATTCACGTTGTAGATTTGGCTGAAGGGCATATTTCGGCTTTAAACTATTTATCATCTTTGGAGAGTGGTACTGGACTTTTCAGAGAATGGAATTTAGGAACAGGAAAAGGTTCAACGGTATTCGACGTTTATCATGCTTTCTGCAAGGCAGTTGGACGGCAGCTACCTTATGAGATTGTTGGGAGGCGAGCTGGAGATGTCCTAAATTTGACAGCTGATCCTAGGAGGGCTAATAAAGAGTTAAGATGGAAGCCGCAATTCACAATCGAAGATGCATGCAGAGACTTATGGAAATGGACCACTGAAAATCCATTTGGGTATCTGATAAAGGGTTATGATTGGATGCCGTTCAACGATTATGAAAATCGATTACACACCGTTAAGATCGGCAAGTTGGGTGTTTCCATCGCTAATTATGGATCCCTTGTTCAAGATATTGCTTTCGAGAATCAATCGTTGATAAATAACTTCACCGAGAGCGAGGATTACAAAGATGAATCCAACCCTTTATTTGGTGCGACTGTTGGTCGCTATGCAAACAGGATTATTGACGGAACTTTTACAATAAATGGTACAGAGTATCTGACATCCAAGAATGAGGGTGACAACACACTACACTCAGGTTACAATGGTTTTAATAAGCAATATTTTTTGGGGCCAGTCGTGAAGCAAAAGAAGGATTCAGTTACCTTACAATTTATTCTTATCGACAAAGATGGAAATGATGGCTTTCCAGGTAATTTGGAGACGACCGTCAAATATGAGGTGTCCTCCGATTCTCTTGGAATTGAATATGAATCTCGCTTAGTAGATGACTCGTTGGCGTCTATAACACCAATAAACTTAACTAACCATACTTATTTCAACTTATCTGGAAGGGATACCATAGATGGAACCAAAGTTAAGTCTGTAACTAATCGTCACTTGATGTTAGATAGAGATGCAAAAGTTCCTACTTCTCAAATCGTTGAATGTGATAAAGATTTGTCAAAAGGTATTGTTTTGACAGAGGATGACATTTTCGATTACTGCTTTATTGTAAATGAGAACAATAATAAGCTCGATACGAGAAATCTTGCCTTAAAAGATGTATTTGAAGCTGAAGTTCTGAACTTGAAGGTTGTCTTTTCTACTACTGAGCCATCTTTTCAGTTTTACACCGGTGATTACACCAATACCAAGGGATATGGATCTAGAAGTGGCTTCTGTATTGAACCTTCCAGAATAGCGAACGCCATCAACGTTGATAAATGGAAATCGCTGGTTTCCTTGCATAAAGGAGAAATCTATGGCTCCAAAATAAAATATACTTTTAGTAAGTAAATAGATGAATAAAATGTTTTCTAGCGAAATTAGAAACATATATGACAATGATTATGCTCTCTCTTTAATTCATTCAGTATACCAAGATATTAATTATTTGATCTGT
>NW_026946674.1:99343-133895 GCF_900007245.1 Priceomyces carsonii | reverse complement strand
CAATCGGCGTATAGCCCTATAATTATGTAATCTATTTTTAAGCTTCGTTCCTCATGGCCCAATGGTCAAGGCGTCTGGCTACGATTTCGTAACCACTTCTCGGTTGGAACCAGAAGATTCCAGGTTCGACTCCTGGTGGGGAAGCTTTTTTTTCATTTTCTTGCTTTAGCACTTGACTTTGTGTTAGATGCGATCCATAAATCTGAAAACACAACGCTTACTTTAGCCATATGCTCTTACAACATATAAACAGACTTGGATCTTCATGAAGGTGTATTCCATATATATTCTTAATAAAGCAGGGGGATTAATTTATCAGAAAGATTTTAATCATGGACTTAACAAGTTGTCAGCGAATGACTATTTAGTCCTTGCTGGTACTTTGCATGGCGTTCATGCTATCGCTTCTAAGCTTAAACCAATAATAGATGGTACGCAAGATGATGCGAGGACAGCGCCTAATCAAAATGTAAAACTCTACACTACGGGGAGAGCACAAAATCCAAATACCAATTTGTCAGGACTACAAAGCATAGAAACCGATTTATTCAACCTATACGTCTTCCAAACTTTGACCGGAGTAAAGTTCATAATTATCACATCTCCTAATCCTGTTGTGCATAATTTGCAACCCATCAATGAAACTAAATTTAATAGAGGCGAACTAAACAAACAACTTGAGGCTACCAATATTATATTTAAGCAGTTGTATATTCATTATTCTGATTATGTTATGAAAGATCCTTTTTATTCATTAGAGATGCCCATAAAGAGTCCGTTATTTGATACTAAAGTTGCGGAATTGGTGTCCTGAAAAGAGATATTTTAACGTTGCTATCTATATTCTTTCACCAATTCTTCAATTCCTCCTTTTAAATCAATTTCAGGTTTCCATCCTAGCATTTTAAGTTTATTTAAATTAAGCGAATACCTTGCATCATTGAATTCTCTATCTTTTACAAATGTGATGAATTTTTTATAGTCTATTGTTTTGTCATCAAAATAAATTTCACAGATCAACTTCACAAGAGATAAGTTGTCTATTTCTTCTTCGTTGCCAAGATTGAATACTTCCCCGATTGATTCTGAATGCCAAATAAGATCTAATCCCCTAACAAAGTCACTGACATGTAAATAATTTCGTTTATTAGATCCATTACCGTGAATCCTTATCTTTCGTCTATCGCACAACGACTGCATTGCCATGGGAATAATCTTTTCAGGATACTGACGTGGCCCATAAACATTATTAGACCTGACTATTTTTAAAGGTATATTATAGGAGTGTTTGTAGGCTTGCGCTATTATGTCTACTGCAGCTTTTGAAGCGGCATATGGATTCGTAGGATTTAGAGACGCTTTTTCATCCACTGACTCATTTATCCTTTGCTCACCATAGACTTCGTCTGTCGAAACGTGAATGAATTGGATGGGAAGATTCTGGTTCTGGGATTTTGCTAACCTGACACATTCAAGTAAGTTTTGACTACTTAGTACATTATTTCTTGTGAAATATAAAGGCTGAGTGAATGATCTATCAACACATGACTCGGCAGCAATATGAATAATAGTGTCAATTTGTGCACTGTTAACTATCAAGTTAAATAAAAAGTCAAATTCTTCTGAAAGGTCCTTCTCTATGAATGTGAAGTTTTTATTATTTAATATGTTAGTAAGATACTTGGTGCTATAACTGGATGCATAATTTAATTTATCGATGCCAGTAAAATGATAATGAGGATATTTATCAATAAAGTACTCGAGACAGTGGGATCCAATAAACCCTGCACATCCCGTGATTAAGACATGTTTCTCAAATCCAGAAAGCATGACTTACCAAGTACCGAGTAATTAGTTTTTAGGAAATTAATTCTGTAGAATTTAAATAATTGAATAAAACAGAGTAGCAATAGAATAATGTAACGTTACACTTTTAATGCTCAGAATCCATGACCGGCATTTAAGAAGCTCGGTATTTTGAAGTGCTCGAATACTCACATTGCGTTTAATGTAGCAGTCGCATTCAAGCATACATGATACAACTATCGAATTTTCAAAGAAACGGACGACGCTCGAAACCACGCTGTAACGTTACATTTATAATCTGCCTTATTGAATTTCTATTAGATATTCATCTTACTATAAATATAGAGATAAATCCTTTCATATAGACGTCTTAAAGAATGACTAGTATACTGAACCTTATTGAAAAGCCCACTGATAACGAAATGACTCAAGAATTTGATTTTTCCAATCATTCTCATCGTCGCTACAATCCATTGTCCAACACTTATGTCTTATGTTCACCACATAGGGCAAAGCGACCATGGCAAGGAGCAGAGGAAGAAATCAGAAAACAAAGGCTACCCACCTTTGATCCCAAGTGCTACTTGTGTCCCGGGAATATTCGTGCTACTGGAGATAGTAATCCAAAGTATGAATCAACTTATATATTTGTCAATGATTATCCAGCTGTCAAGTTAGATCAACCAGAGTATCACAGCAAAGAAAGCCACTCTTTAAAAGATAGATTAATGAAATGTGAAGGAGTGAGAGGAAAGTGCTTTGTCATTTGTTTCAGTCCAAACCATGGCTTGACATTACCATTAATGTCTGACGAAAACGTCTTAAATGTTATTGAGTGTTGGCAAAAGCTCTACAGAGACCTCATGGCTGAAGCCTTTCAAAAGAAGGCACCTTTCAAGTATCTTCAAATTTTTGAGAATAAGGGCACAGCAATGGGATGCTCAAATCCTCATCCCCATGGTCAAGCTTGGTGTCTTGATATTATACCCACTGAAGTTGATGAAGAACTTCGAAACATGACAAAGTATAAAGAGAAAAACCAATCGCACTTATTGGGTGACTACGTTGAACTAGAGGTAAAGGAGAAAAAAAGAGTAGTACTTGAAAATGATTCTTTCTTGGTCGTTGTTCCATTCTGGGCTCTTTGGCCATTCGAAACTTTGGTCATCGCAAAGCAACATTTGAGATCTCTTGATGACTTCAATGAGAAGCAAAAACTCGATTTAGCTACGATTTTAAAGAAGCTCACAACAAAATACGATAATCTTTTCAACACTTCGTTTCCTTATTCGATGGGAATCCACCAGGCCCCTTTCGATTGTAAAGATCATAATCAAAATGCTTGGTTCCATATGCATTTCTATCCTCCGCTACTCAGATCAGCTTCTGTGAAGAAGTTTTGCGTTGGCTTTGAAATGTTGGGGGAAGCTCAGAGGGATCTAACGAGCGAACAGGCTGCCTCAAGGTTACAAGAGCTAGATGAGAACGTTCATTTTATGAACAGATGAAATTGATATAGATTTGTGTACTTAGTTAAGCAGTAATTCAATAGTATTAGGAATGAGTAACTGTATGTTCTTTATGAAGCTCCTTCTCTATCATTGATTATGAATAGGTGGCGATCTTAAAACAGGGCCCATTCCGATCTATGGAAGAAGAAAAAAAATTACAAAAAGAAAAAAAAAATTAACTTCTAGATGAAGAGACCAAGTTACGAGGTTGATTTCGTTAAACATAAATGACGATATCGACAGCTTATCAAAGTTGTGATCTGAGCAAAAAGATCAACGAGGGTGATGAAGCTGCTCCCTTAGACTCTCGTATCGGTAAAGATTCTCCTTTCACCTTTGGCCGAAGATATCTTAAAGATGAAAGCGAAGTTTTCAATCATAATGCATGGGACCATGTAGAGTGGGGTGAGAAACAAATCGAAGAAGCAAAAGAGTTTATATCCAAACAGTATGAGCATCCAGTGAAAGATTTCGAAAAAAAGTTATACAACTCTAACCCGGCTAAATACTGGGATATCTTTTATAAGAACAACAAAGAAAATTTTTTTAAGGATAGGAAATGGTTGCAGATAGAATTTCCTACCTTATATAAAATAACCAGTAAGGAATGCCAAGACCCCACAACTATATTGGAAATAGGCTGCGGTGCAGGTAACACTTTCTTCCCTATTCTTGAGCAAAATCAAAACCAAAATCTCAAAATTTTTGGGTGTGATTATCTGGCAGTTGCAGTTGACTTAGTGAGGTCCAATCCAACGTTTCTTGAAAACCAAAAGAGCGGCGTTGCTTATAGCTCAGTGTGGGATCTAGCAAATGAAGATGGTATACTCCCTGAAGATCTTGAACCAAACTCGGTAGATATCATAATTATGGTTTTTGTCTTTTCAGCTTTACATCCAAATCAATGGAATCGGGCAGTAAATAATCTATCAAGAGCTTTAAAACCAGGAGGTGAAATCTTGTTTAGAGACTATGGAAGATACGATTTAGCGCAGGTGCGGTTTAAAAAAGGAAGATTACTTGATGATAATTTTTATATTAGAGGGGATGGCACCAGAGTCTATTTTTTCACTGAAGATGAACTTAGGAGCATTTTTTGCGAAGAGGGACCCTTCAAGGAACTCCAAATCGCAACAGATAGAAGACTATTGGTGAATAGAAAAAAGCAATTAAAGATGTATCGAAATTGGCTACAAGCAGTTTTCAAAAGTTGATATATGGTTGAACCATCACTTGTCATTTTTCAAAATCACAAAGACATACAAAAAGTTGTCAAGATGCTTGAATACATTCCAAAGTTCAAAAATACTGAGTCCATTTTTTCCCATGAAAGAATCTGAATGTATACCATGAATATGAACCAGAGCAATTATATTCGAGCCAGCGAATAGGTCTGGTAAGAGATTTTTCAAAACTGAATCTAATATCACGGGTCTTCCTTCTTCCTGTGATGATACAGGAGCTTGTATTGCATTTGATGCACCTTGAATGTAAATTTTAAGCGGAATTTTATGAATCTTCGCAGGTATTATCTTATTATTTATTTTAGAATTTTGGCTTAGATTATGATATTTTATAGAATCCCATAAATCATCTGAATCATGCTCACTGAGATTCATAATGGGTCGCGAAGTGCCATTTAAAACGAAACATGATTGTTTCAATTGATTCACAACTAGTTCCTTCAAAGATTTTTCGTATGCTATAGTAGTGTCTTCATTCTTGTACATGAATGGGATAATGTGCTCGACAGGATAGTCACTCTGCCTTAATTGTATATTCCAGCAGTTTTCCACATCTCTATTTTCAGAGTCTGAAGGTAAACGCAAATAGTCATATAGTACACCTATAGGTAAATTCCACTTTATCGGAACACTATCGTATTCCAACCATATTGGCTGATATGGGAGATGTTTATCAAACAACTTAAAATAAGAAATAATTAAAGGAAAATGTATGGGAAAGTAAGAATTTCGATAAGCAGTGAATAAGAATTCTTTTCGATCTGAGTTCTTGTCAACCATAAATGAAATCTTAATATTAATGGTACCATTCCATAGTTTACTTTTAATTTCGACTAAGTTCGAGCTCATCGCAATTAGATTTGATCAGCTATAGAACGAATGCAACAGATAATGAGTTAATTCACTTATTATGTAAACCTCTTATAATTTCTTTTAGATCTGCGTATGCGGCAAAGCACCGAGAGGAGCTAATTGTGCGTAGCGATAAAAACTTTATGATAGCTATTGATCTACCCAAAAGAGTGCGACAGCCAGCCTTTTTCAAGTCATCTATAATTAAACACACTTAGATGTCATATATAAACCACATCCTCGAATGCTGTTACGATCGTATGAAAACTTAAGACTGCGATGAGTAAGTCTCTTTCTGGTATTCAAAGGCAGGCTGGCCCTGGAGATGCTACAAGTATGAGGTCCTCCTTCCTAGAATTTCAACATGCAGTATCAACATTTAAGCCTGGAGAGCACTCCATGGATGATCTTCCCAAGCAACTTCCCATCTTCAACTGGAAAACTGGAAAGTATAAAAGAGCGTCTGGTTTGGAACCAGAGAGAGGGAGGAGGGTAATAAGTATGCCGCCGCTACCAAGCTTAGATAGAAAGGTATCCAAGTATTTACCAGATCTTCCTCAATCAAATGGAAAGCGAACAGTCTCTCTGAATTTTGAGAACTATAAGCTCAAGCAACATACCGCAGCATTTTCGAAGCCTCCTCCAACAATTTTTGAAGAGGATGAGCGACCGCATATCAACCCAACGTCTGTGAAGTTAGAATCTACGCATAATATTCAATTACCGCAAATAATGGCTCTTCCAAGTGATGATGATTCGACTTTATTTTCAGATATTCCAACTACAACCGTATCTTCACTTTATGAGAGTTCGGATGATATGGGCTCAGATACGAAGTCTGGCGATTCAAGTGAGTTACAAAGTACTAGTTCAGGAGCCACATCGGACATAATTTCATGCTATGTAGATATCAATGATCTTCAACAGTGGGACACCAATACGGACTACGAGGTGGGAAGCTATATAGATAGTTTATTTGGGAGTGATTATGATGAAGCTGATCATGCTACTCATGTAACTTCAAGAGCATCTAAAATGTCTCAAATGTCTAAAGCTCTTCCATCTATACCACATAGTGAAAATGAAATAAGGGTTAATAAGTTAAGAAAGGGGTTGCAAGAAACATGTTCCCTGCCACTGGTAAATAACAGTCGTGGTTCTATGATTTCTGATAATCGTTCATTATCGCTATCGCCCATTAAAAGTATATCTGACTCAAAGCACGAAATCAAATCATTTGTAAGGCAAAGACCCTACAGTGCATGCTTAGACCTTGGAGATAACTACAATTATTCAAGATATAATATTCCCCATGAAAAAAAGGGCGCCATGTTTCGTTGCTTTAATAATACTCCATAAATGCCTTCCCTAAATCTTAATCAAAACACGTTCAATAGTTGACAGGAGGCATATAAACGCAGAGAACCTCAAGAGATTAGTCAAGACATTTATAATGATTTTTATTCATAATAAGTTCATGTTCATGTTCCCTGTCAATTTTTTGAAAGCTGACTTTAATCAAAGCAAGGGCCTTTAGATCACAGGTTGCAACATATTCCAATAAAATTACTTACAAGGTTTAATACCTTTTTAAAAATTGAATGTTTCATATTGTTTCGTTACGAATATATAGGCATAAATAGGCATCTGCATAAATTTAATTGTACTATAGTTTAGTTATTAAGTCGTCTCCTTTGTAGGATTTTATAAGATCTTCAATATCGTATTTTTTAGCAATTTTTTGGTTTATAAATCTTCCGCCTAAGTAATGGGTCTTTTTTTCCTTATCAAAAAACCTCGCGCATGGCTTCGGTGCAGTTAAGCTAATTAGCATGGTTGACTTGATATCGGCAGCAACTGGTCCTTCATCCACATCCCAGCCAGAAGGGATGTCCACGGAAACTATAGGAGGAATATCGTCATGATTTTCTGAGATAAACGATATTAAACTGTCAAATGGAGGACGCAATGGAGGCTTAAATGAGAAACCAAAAAGTGCATCAACTATTAATTTAGTTTGGTTGGCTCCTTTTGAAGGAATTAGAAGGTCTTTAAGAGAATCAAAGTCATTTATCTCTTGAATTTCAAGATCCCTTAACTGAGTGAGTAGATTTTTATATAATTGGTTTTTAGTGGACCGTTTGGGATAATATAAAATTGGTTCGTAATAGCCCCATAATTTCAAATGCCTCGCAGCCACCAAGCCATCACCTCCATTATTTCCGGGTCCAATCAAAAATAATACCTTATTATTAGCAACTTCCTTGGGAGGGTATTCTCTGTATATTGCTTGTGCAACCGAAAGACCGGCAAGTTCCATCAATTGGTCAATAGAGAACCCACCTGTCGACATCAATTCTTGATCCAACAGGGAAGCTGCCTTTGCAGACAAAGTCTTGAATGAAGTACGATACATTGCAGATATATCCAAGTTAAACAAAGCTATATGTACTAGTTTGTGCAATAGCAATCGGCATAAAAAGAGAAAAGCAAATTAAAAAATATATTTACATATTTCTTTACTCCTAACATGTAGTCATCCGAGTGTACCAAACAATCGCAAATATTTGAATCGCTGGTATATCATACTTCGTAAAATAGTGTGTCCCTAAGCTCTACAGTGCACTTATGATAACCAGGGTCTCATAGTCCAACATACTTTGGATGATAAGCTCTCCATTATCTGTATGATATTATGATTCTCGTCTTCTTGACTTCTGTATGCATGAAGATAGCTAACGTGTAATTTCCATTATCTTACACAAAACAGCTACTACAATGAAAATCGTTGAGAACGCATATTTAAACAAAACACGTAAAGTATTTTCATTAGAATAACAATTGGGTAAAGGTGCTGAGAGAAGACACTAACATGGATTCGCTGGTTACTTTTGATTCAGAATCATTCTCACATGCTTCCCCGATGATCAATTATAGGAAGGATGCTAAGAAGGGGATAAAATTTAAATTCATGGTTGTGGGAGAACCTGGAACGGGCAAGACCACTTTCATCAACAGCTTGTTAGGCAAGAAAGTAATGAGCCATCGCTATGAAGCGGAAGGAGACTCAATCGGAGAGACCAAGACGCTAGCATTCACATCTGCGAAATCTGTGGCATTACCAAGTACTTCCATTTTGACAAAGAACGATTTTGATCCATCGATAGCTAATGAAGAGCCAGGAATCGCTTTGACGGAAACGAAAATTGAGATCCTTGACGAAGAAAATACGAAAATATTGCTCACCATAGTTGATACACCTGGTTTTGGTGAGAATTTTAACAACGAGATTTGTTTTACTGAAATAGAGAATTATTTAAGGCAGCAGTTTGACCAAGTTTTGGCAGAAGAGACTCGAATTAAGAGAACGCCTCGTTTTGTGGACACAAGAGTACATGCTCTTCTTTATTTCATTACTCCAACCGGCCATGGTTTGAGAGAACTCGACATAAGCTGCATGAAGAGATTATCCAAATATGTTAATATCATTCCTGTTATAAGTAAGGCTGATTCTTTCACTTCTAAGGAATTAAGACATTTTAAGCAACAAATTAGAATTGATATCGAGAAGTTTAACGTACCAACTTTTAGGTTTGACAATTCTTTGGATGATTATGATGAAGAGGACGATTACGATTTAATTCAGGAATGTAGATTTTTATCCAAATTGCAACCTTTCGCTATTGTATCGTCCGAAGATGAATTTGAGGTTAGAGACAAAAATACAGGGCAAACTAGAACGATAAGAGCAAGGCAGTATCCATGGGGATTGGTGGATATCAATAATACCAAATATAGTGACTTTGCAATCTTGAAGTCTGTGCTTTTAGGCTCTCACTTGCAGGATTTGAAGGATTTGACTCACGACTTCTTATACGAGACATACAGAACTGAAAGATTAATGAAGGTAACGGGTGGTGAGCAGAATGAGGATGAGGATGAGGAAGAAGAATTCCATGAGTCGCTAGAACATCAGAATGGACCATTTAAGGAGAATCATGAAATTCCGTCCTTATCCAATTTGGCACAGCTAACTGCGTCAACCTCTCGTGGGGATACCGCGTCTGTTTCTTCTTCTTCATCGAAGAAACCAAAATCAATGTTACTAGAAGATTCAGAGGCGGCTGATATGGACGCCTCGAAGTTAAAAGATACTTCCTCATTTATGTCATCTACATCGACAATATCTTTGGAAGGCAAAAATGGTACTTCCCATTCATCCCATCAATCAAACGCTGCATTCAAAAGATTGTCAATTGCCCCTCAACGCAATCAATTACGTCAAATTTCCGAAACCGTACCATACGTTATTAGACATGAAAGAATTTTAGAAAGACAGCAGAAATTGGAAGAGATGGAAATTGCTAGTGCTAAGGAGCTTGCAAATAGAGCTGCTATGTTGGAGAAAAAGGCAGCTTTGTTGAAGGCGAAGGAAAGAATGTTAATGAAACGAACTGAATCTGTTAGACATGATAGTGATACATCCAATAGTAATGGTTCAGCAAATGTTGAAGCAATACCTGATTCTTCTACTTCTCAGGACCCTGAATCGACGCTAAAGAAGGAAGAGACTTTGACTGATCTCCATTCTATAATCAGTAGTAGTTAATAATGAATAAGTTATTCTGAAGAAAAGCTTGTAGTTAATTTTTGTTTATATTCGTTAGGAGCGTCATAAAATACTTAGGACCTTCGCACGACTTATTTTTCCTCACCATGTAAAAAATTAGGCGCCAGCATTGCACGGAATTAAACCCATAACGTTGAAAGATAAAGGGAGTGTCTTAGACTGGTCTATATTTCATATTTTCAAAAGTCTGAAACTACAGGTGTCAGGAATTGCAGCAGAAATCTGCTAGAATACTTAAATAAGTTGATTATAATTACCTACTCAAAAGTCACTACTTATTTTTTTTTTCTTTTTGATTCATTGATATTGAAGAAGGGGCGGTCACATCTATTAAAATCATTAGAAGAAGGCAGTCTAAGTTCAACGATATAGGAAAAGCAAACATAAAATGGATATTCTTCGGGTATTAGAAAATGCTCTTCTTAATCCTGATCCAAGTAAAAGAAGTGAAGCTGAAGCTCAATTAAATGAAGCAGCCAAGAATCATTTTGTCGAATATATAAGCTTACTCACTGACGCTTTAGCAAATGAAGAAGCTAAGACTGAAGTAAGGATGTTAGCTGGTATAGGCTTGAAAAACCAGCTAACATCAAAGAATAATAAGTCTAGGGTGGAACAGCAAAATCGTTGGATTGCTTTGGACCATGCGGCAAAGACGAAGATAAAGGAGACATCTTTAAAAGCATTAATGACAAGTGATGAAAGAGTCGCGGGTTCTTCAGCGCAATTAGTTGCAGCAATAGCAGATATCGAATTGCCTAGAAGTGAATGGCCGGAATTAATTCCAATCATAATTGAGAATACAAAGACAGAAAGACCAGTTAACATAAAGAGAGCTTCTCTATTAACAATTGGCTATATATGTGAGAGTGCTGATCCGAATAATTCCGCTATTGTGGCTCAAGCAAATGGCATTTTGATTGCAATAGTTCAAGGTGTTCAAAGCAACGAACCTTCTAAAGCGGTCAGGCTCACAGCATTAAACGCATTGGTGAACTCTTTAGAATTCATTAAGTTTAATTTTGAGCGTGAAGGTGAAAGGAATTATATTATGCAAGTTGTATGTGAGGCTACTCAGGCTGATGATACTGAAATTCAAGCAAGTGCCTTCGGTTGTCTTGCAAGGATAATGTCTTTGTATTATAGATTCATGGCGTTGTACATGGAAAAGGCTCTTTATGGATTGACAGTATCTGGAATGCAGAGTCCAGATGAAAAGGTGGCCTGTATGGCCGTTGAATTTTGGTCCACGGTTGGCGAAGAGGAATTAGAGATCGCTTTGCAACGGGAAGAGTATGGAGCTGATGCGCACCCTGAGTTAGTCAGCTATAACTTTACGCTAGTAGCAATTCAAGATGTCTTACCGACCTTGTTGACGTTATTGACAAGACAGAATGAAGATCCTGAGGACGACGACTGGTCTGTAGCAATGGCAGCTGGAGCTTGCTTACAATTATTTGCTCAAAATACAGCAAACTATGTGGTAGAGCCTACCTTACAATTTGTTGCAGCAAACATAAGCAATACAGACAGCTGGAGAGCGCGAGAGGCATCTGTAATGGCCTTTGGTTCCATTTTAGATGGTCCGGATCGCGATCAGTTACGAGTTTTGATTGGACAGGCCTTGCAGCCTATACTTTTATTGATAAGAGATGAATCCTTACAAGTGAAGGAAACTGTTGCATGGTGTCTTGGTAGAATTGCTGATTTGGTCATTGACGCTATCGATATTAATCAACATTTACCGAGTCTCATGGAGGCATTGGTTACGGGATTGCAGGATCACCCAAGGGTTTCTACTAACTGTTGCTGGACATTAATGAACTTAGTGGAGCAATTGTGTTCCGACGGTGCTTCCAACCAAACTACAGTCATGTCGCCATATTATGAGACTGTTGTGCCAATATTGGTTCAATTGACTAACAAAACAAACAATGAAGCAAGCTCAAGAGCATCGGCTTATGAAGCTCTATCTACTTTTGTTGTCTATAGTGGTGCAGATACGATGCCTGTTGTTCAAAATGTAGCTACCGAAGCCTTGAACCGGCTAGAAACTGCAATCTCTATGCAATCTCAAATTGTGGGAGGCGAAGATAGAGCTAATTTGGAAGAACTTCAAGTGAATATTTTGTCATTATTAACAAATGTGATTAGGCGATTGGGTAATGATGTTTTGCCAGCCTCTGACAATTTGATGTCAATGCTTTTAAAGTTGCTTGAAGCCCAGCAACCAAACTCTTTAATAGAAGAGGACATTTTGATAGCTATTTCTGCAATTGCAGGTGCAATTGGTGAACATTTTGTGAAATATATGGACGCATTTTTACCATTCTTAACGAAAGTGCTTCAAAACACTGATTCTCCTACTTCAAGTACAGCTGTCGGATTAGTGGCCGATTTGTCACATTCATTAGGGAGGGCAATACTTCCATATTTGGAAGGCTTGATGAATATTCTTGGTGCAAATTTGAATAATGCTGATGTTAGGAGAGAGTTGAGGCCGCCCATTTTGTCTTGTTTCGGAGACATTGCTGGATCAATTGACAGTAACTTTCAGCCTTACACTGACTTTGTTATGCAGATTTGTATTCAGGCTTCAAATATAGAACCTGAAGATAGTAGCATGGATACTGTTGACTATATACTTAACATTAAAGAATCTGTATTGGATTGTTATGTTGGAATTGTTGGTGGATTGCATGCGTTGCCCCAGGTAATATACCCTTATGTTGGATCAATATTTCAATTCATTCAGAATGTGTCTGGAGATATCAATTTGTCATCAATGGATTCAGTCGCAAGATCTGCTACTGGGTTGATCGGCGATATTGCAGCAATGTTTCCAAATGGTGAGTTCAAGCAAGTTTATCAACAACAGTGGGTCACGGACTTTATCAAGAAAACACGTTCCAACCAATTATTCCAAAATTCTACCAAGGATGCTGCTAGGTGGGCAAGAGATCAACAGAAGAGGCAATGTAGCTTATAGTAAAAGCTACGTGAAGATACTTTGATTTTTTTTTATTTATTCTCTAATCGAAGAAACATATGTTCCTCTGTTTCTCGTCTCCATTTAGGCTGCTATAGCAGCCAAAATTATTACTCTCTCATTTTTTGTCATTTATATCATATAGTCATGTCTCTCATGTCCCTTAATGTCTCATAGAATTAATGGTAACCTCTAATATACAACTTTTCTCACATTTTCTTAATAGAGAGGAAAGCATATGTACAACTTGATCTCGATTATATTACGCGATAATAATTTAAACGAATTTTCAAGACATTTTTAAGCTTGTTAGGCTGGAAAAAAGTCTGTTTAGAGGGTCCAGAAATCAGACGCTCTACTTTTTTCAATTTATCGATAGCCTACGTGGTCCTTCCATTTTTATTTCATTTTCGTTAGTTGAAATAAAAATAAAAAGCATTATTCATCTTCGTGTGAATTTCACTATGTCAACAAACGCAATTAATTCATTTGTTTATGATCCAGTGCCATTTGACCATACTTACATACTCTACGATCCAACTGATTTAATCTCAGTATGCTCGGTTCATCTTTCTTTGCTACCGATCTACATTATGGTATTCTATACATCGTGGTTTTTAATTACTAGAGAAATAGAGCCTGTTATTATAGTTGGGGGACACTTAGTAGGAGAAATCTTGAATAAGATCTTTAAGGTAATACTTAGGCTGCCCCGTCCTGATTTTCATAAGGATTTTGGGTCTGGATCATACGGCTTGACCTATGGTATGCCATCTGCACATTCACAATTTATGGGATTCTTTGCATCATACTTTATTTGCATTATTTTGTTCAAAGTACACTTAACTTATCGTCAAAAGATATTGGGATGTACTGCATTATCTTTCATTTCGCTACTCGTTGCTTTTTCAAGAGTATATTTATTGTACCATACTATTCCTCAAGTTATGGTAGGATGCTTAATTGGCACCTTCTTAGGTTTAGTCTATTCCATTATCTCATCAGTAGTTAGAGATATTGGTCTTGTTGATTGGATTTTAGGATGGCCAATTGTCGAATTTTTTTATATAAAAGATTCGTATTATCACAATTATCAAACCTTCAAGCATGAATACGACTGTTACCTTATGAGCATCGGCACTCTAAAAACTGGAAATGTCTACAACCATAATTAGCTGAGTAATATTAGAATTTCTTGATGATCCGCTTGATTTCGTTTTATTTCTAAAATTGAACAAGTGGGTGTCTATATTTCGATATATTTAGAGTGTTACCAAGATATTTCTTTTTTTCAAAAAAAAACATCTAGAAATCGTCCCATCCATCCTCATCTTCTTCTTCTGTGCTTTTTTGCGTAGATTTGCTACCATTGATAGCATCCAACTTCGTCTTTTCTTTGGGTTTTTCTAAACCAAATGCTGCGTTTGACTTTGATTCTTGCTCTTGAATACTCAAACCGTCAAATAGTTTTCCAAATTTTGCGTCAAAGGTTTTATTTAGCCCTTTCTCATGAATATCATTAGTAAATGACTGAAAGGTTTCATGGCCATATTTTCCTGTTTCTTGCATTTTCTGGCCAAATTGAGCCATTGCCTTTTTAGCCTCATTACTTAGTTCGCTTTCTTGAAGTTGATTAACTGTGGGTTTGATAACTGATTCGTTTACTTCGTTTATTGACTTGGCCACACTTGAGGAGAACAATCCCCAGCCTTTGCTTAGTGAACCGAAAGGGTCCGTTTGGATACTGTCTAGAGAAAATCCAGCTAATGAACCTCCACTCCTTGTATCTGGAGCTGGAGTATTTCCAAAACCGGAATATTTTCCCCCTTGAGACGGCGGTAAATGATTCGGTCTTTCTTCGTTCTTAGAGCCTAGCTCTGCAAAATAATTTTCGTTTTTAGCTTTTTGATCTCTTGATAATGTAGGTGTTCCTCGTCTAGACTGAATAGGTTGTTGTGATATAGAATCGTTACTCATGCTCTTCGAATTCGATGCTGAGGGTAAAGTTTTATCAGAGTGGTCTTTAGGAACAAATTCTTTACCTTCAACTTCACTAGTAAGCTTCTCCTTGTAGTCTTCTGCTACGTAATTATCGTATTTTTCTGCTGCTGGCAAACTTAGATCAACTCCATTTTCTGTAAAGTAGTTTTGCAAATTCTCGTTGCCCCCGTTCTCCATTCTCAAAACTTCCTCTGATTTGAACTGATCCATTGTGATAGACCGTACGAATGAAATGTGAACACCCAATCCTCTGTGAATTCCTGCGCATTCGAGACAGATAAAGATACCAAACTTTGGCGATGCCCATTGAGGATTCGGAGCGTCACAATCGCAGCATCTTTTATTAAGCCCTTTCTTTTGTAGCTGCAATAACTTTCTGCGAGTTTCAGGATCAATAGACATCGTGATCGTATAATATTTTTGCTATATTTATTGTACTCGCTGTTGTCCGTTCACCCTTCCAAAAAATGATCATAGCTTTAAAACTACGAATTTGATAGAGACAAAACGCGACTTTCTACACGACTTTAATGTTTGAAAAAGACGACTATCATTAAAAGACGTAAAAATTTGAACTGTTAAACAGCTAAATAGTTAACAGTTGAAAAGCTTCCATTAGGCGATCATAACTTGCCATTTGAATCACTATTTCTTTGAATTATGGTTACCGGATAAGAATCTGGATTCGTCAAACCTATATGCCAGCTTCCTCCATCAACAACTTGAACAGTACCGGTAATGTAGTCTGCTGCCGGTGAAAATAAATAGACAGTAGCATCAGCTATGTCTGTAACGGAACCAGCTCTTTGCAATGGTACCTTTTTCTCAAATGCGCTTAAGCTTGGAACTAGTCTCTCAAATCCCTCAGTGTCTGCAATTGCACCAGGAGCGATACAATTGCTTCTGATACCTAAAGGACCTAACTCTACTGCTAAAGCATTTGACAAGGCATCGACTCCAGCCTTGGCTGCCCCCACATGTATTTGGAAAGGAACACCGTAGTAATGTAATGTCGCACTAACAAAGAGGATTGCTCCTTTGTTTTTCCTCAATTGATTAAAACAAGCTTTGACAGTATTGAACGAGCCCAAAAGATCTATCTCCACCACTGACTTGAAAGCATTGGATGACAAGTGATTAAAGTCACACAAGAAATTACCTGCAGCACCCGCAATAACATAATCTATTCTTCCTAACTCTTTGACTGTTTTGTCTACTGCTTTTATTAAAGATTTCATATCTCTCACATCAGTATCCTCGCAAGATATAACCTTTGATTCCTTTCGTAACATGCTAATTTGCTTAGCTGCCTCAATTGTCTTGGAAGGGTTTCTGCCCACAATTGCGGCATTTGCTCCCAATAAAACTAACGCTTCTGTTTGAGCTCTACAAATAGATCCAGCCCCTCCTGTGACGAACACAGTTTTCCCTTTGAACAAGTTTGGCTTCCATGAGCTATTCTCTAAGTATTTTTGATCCAATCCCATATTCTTTGACTGGAAATTAGAAAATACGAATTTATCTCATCTCCACATTTTTGAGCGATTGTAGCTTTATATATGCGTCCGAGCCGAGGGTTGCATTTTAAAATTTTACATTAGATTTTCCTTTATATTCTATTACTACCTAAATTAAATTAAGAGTAAGCAAGTAGAAAATTATCGTAAACTAGAGGCTATTTTCTTGCTTGCGCTTGAAAATTTGCTCTTTAAGCCTGATGCTAGTCTCTTCCTTTGGTTATGTTCACTCATAGCATCTTCTTCATTATCGTAGGTACCCTTAATGTTGGGTACCTCAGATGATAGCTGTTCATCTGTAGATAGGGGACCCATATCTTTCTCTATATGCTCAAACAAATTCACAGGCTTAGGCGAAGTCACCACTTTTTCATTCATAAAATTGGAATCCTCAATTTCAATTTCTCCAACAGGGGTAGATGCATTATGTTGGGTTACAAAGTCATCATCCGAATCGAAGCTGGTATCATTCTTCGTTGAGCTATTATTGGCGTTTTCATAAAACCCATTCTCAACAAGTCTTATTAAAGACTTTCCTGTTTTAACGTAGCTAATTTTCAGGTCGCAAAACTCCTTGTAATTCTTATAAATATTGGTTGCTAATAATTTATAATTATGCCTCTTTGAAATATTAACATCACAACTATAGATTATATTTTCAATGAAATCCAAGCATGCTGAATTGGGTAAATTATCTTCATCAACAATCGATTCGAAAAAGTCGAAAAAATATTTTAAAATATCGTTGTTTATGATATACTGGGAGTAGATATTATCGTTCAATATCACTATGCTCTTTAGGCATCTTAAGGCACTTAAATTAACTGTAACCCTGAAAGCTGGATTCATGAGTCTAGCAACCCCTAATATAATGTTATTATCGATGAAGAAAGGTTGAGACATCTGTGTATCGTGTTCCTTACAGCAGAAAGTTATTAAATCGCACAAATGCTGATATAACAATTGGTCATCTTTTATCTTACCTTGAATATTGTCTTTATGTGAATCCGCTAAATTTATTATGCCGTTGAAAAGCTCTGGAGCAACTTTCCTATAAAATGCTTTGAAATAGTTAGTCGTAGTAATGTCATCGGAATCTTCTGAAGTGTTCGAGTTATCTTCTCCCTTATTTACCTCATTTTCAAAATCACTGCTAGGAGAATGAGAATTCGACACTATTCTAGAGCTTAGCAATGTTTTTAGCGCCTCAAACGCCTGACCCTTTAAACTTGGATTTTTGTCACCTAACAATAATTTCGTCAAAACTGAAACTAAAGTCATATCATTCGATAATTTGAAATTGAAATTCCCCAGCATTTGAACATCACTTTCATCATCAATTGCAGCACCACAAGGAGGCTGGGGAATTTCGATGGGTTCCTCATTATCAACCGAATTTACTAAAGATACATCATGCTCAATAATGATCACAATTAGTTCTGTTCCCAACACTCTGATTATATTTTCCAGATCCATTAATGCAAAGGTAATCATATTGAAAAGACCATTCTTGACCAAAAGAGAGAAAAAATCGAGTTTTTGGAATGTTTGCAAAGATTTGGCAATTAAAACGTACTGGTGTAGCATTCTCACTCCATCTCGTTTTAAATTTATATCACCCCCATCATAGATTTTGAATAACATCTTAAGAATTTTAGGGTCTTTCACGTAATTGATAATTTCCACCTGGTTCATGTATATTAGAGAAGAAATGAAGTTGAATGTTTGGTCATCCAAGAACCTCGCGAAAACGACATCCTTTAAAAAATTTAGATGAAAGTCTCTTTCAAAAACTGATATGCGATCCACTGGAATAACAGTCTTAAAGCTTTTCGACTTCAAAGCCATTCTGTTACAGGCTTTAAAGTTAGGATATTCATTATCATATTCTAAAATGCCCAGCAAGCCCATTAACTTTTCTTCCGATGACAATATATCTTCAATGAATGCTGAATCATTATAAAGGACTAATGATTTCGTAATATCGCTCAACATATATAATGCTCCCAATTTCTTTTCTCTTTCGGCCTCGTTAAAAACTTTAATAATCTGAAGAAAGTACAGCTCATTAACAATAAATCTCAGTAGGCAACTTCTTGTGAATTGTGAATTTAGACCTTGATTAATAATCTCTTGCAACGATTCTATATTGTCTATTTCAAGGTCATCTGGATATGTTACTGGTCCTGTTATTAGTTCAGTAATATCATCGCCGTCAGACAAATTCGGTACAACGTAGTATAACGATATGTTGGGGCTGTAGTTTCCTTGTTGGATTCTTATAATAAATTCGCATAACTCAGCGCACCCTTCTGTCTCTTGAAATGACAATGCTAAATCCTTACCAGACAAATCTGTCCACACTATTAAAGTCTCCTGTTGCCTCTGATACTGTATGTTGCCTTCTAATGTTGATTTAAGAATTATTTCGTCAGACTTGGCTTCATTTTTTACCACAAAACATGGTTTATGTGAATCTTCTTCTATCTCTCCAATACAGTATCCGGTACCGTTATCAAGCCAATCTTCACCTTCCAATAGGTATACTTTCACTCTCCTCGGCGTTTGCTCAGCGATATAAGTTTTCAAGTTTTCATCAAGGGCCTTTTCTTCAAGCATTTTGAATCACTCTTGAGCCCCAATTTAAATTTAAGGTACGCGTTAAGCGTTTGTTTTTGAAACCCAGAACTCCAATTAATGAATTAGGACGTATTGGCAAACAGATGTGAAAGGAGAGACTGAGATATTTAAATCCTTGAACAAAATAAAACAAACTCAAGTTTAACCAAATACTAAACTTGTACTATGTAGTTAAATCTATCTATACTAAAAAGCGTTCATCCTTTAGCGAGAATCCCATAATTATTTAGTAGGCGCACTTATTTTGAGATGAGAGTGTCAGATAAGGTATATATGTACAAATAAAGATACTTCGGTATAAATAGTATTTAATGACTCAACAAAGCAGCGCTTGTTAAGCTTCTAATCCAATCTACTTTGTCTACATCATGTGTGTCTTCAACCTCTCCCCATTCGTTGGTCTGAAAAATGGTTTCCAAATTTCCCATTTCAATTATCTCATCAACTGACCTGAAGAAATACTCATCCACGGATCTTTTATTGATTTGATATAAGTTTTTCATCAACTCAGGATCTGAGCAATTAGATCTTAGCAAGGTGGCACCACATAAGAAAGACTTGGACATTAACACAGCCTTTTCCAAAGCTATCAAGTCATAGATAGGTAAGGAGCTCAACCAATGGAAGACTATACCTCTTACATTTGGTGACTGTGTGTTTCCTCTTAGTCCATCGACTTCAGTGTCAATGTATTGTAATTTCACTTTTTCGACCGAGGTAAGAGCACCTCTTTTCATTTCGGCATATTTATTGAAGTATTGTTCAAACTCTTCGATTAAAGGAAAATAGAGCTCATCCTGTTTCTTCCTAAAGGTCCCATGATATTCATGGAAGCCCGCAAAAACTAAGCACGTATCTGTATCCAAGTAGTTCAATAAGTTTAATTTAATGTCCGTTAAACTGCCGATTTTAGCTATCGCCTCTTCATTAACATTCTCCTCTTTGTTTATGTTTATCAAGTCAATCGAACGGGCGGCTATTGACGTTAAAGGTAAAGAGTTTGTCTTGATTTTTGAGTCCGGTAAGTTAGACCACTCATGTGCTATTAAATATGCTAATTGCTTCTTCTGGGCGGGAAGAGCCAAAGGATGACCTAAAGGACTTTTAATAGTCTTCCCATCTAACTGGATCTCAAAAAGATTTAACTTGGGATCAAATTTGACTTCTGCTTTATCCCAAAATTTTGAACGAGTTTTGTTAAGTCTATTAGTCTCTGATTGGATATTATTTTCGATTGTTTTGTCTGTCCCCAACGACTTCACTTGGTTTTCGTTCAGGATAATGGATCCACTGGTTGCATAACTTGATTTACAGACAAGTGAGTAAACCCCAGTCGTTTTCAGGGTACTTCTCGATCCTAAAGATGCTTTAAGGATCCCTCTTAGCATACTTGTTCTTTTTTATCAACAAAGTGACAATTTTTGAGGTAGTATGAAATTTAAGAAGCTCGAAATTAAAAAAAAAATCCGAGCTGTCCTAAAGCTAATTTTATTGGCGTATATTGAGATTGAACCTATTTAAACTTCAAGATGTCAGTTAATCCGGAGGCTTTGCAGAAACTATTAATGGAGATGGACAACCAGCTAAATAAGTCAAGAGCTGAGTTGTCCATGTGCAATCTCCAGTTAGAAAGAGTCGATTCAAATATAAACTTGATTAAACAAACATCTACTTCATTGAACTCGCTATGTGATGTGAAAGCAGGAGAAGTGGTATGGCAAGGAATTGGTAAGGCCTTTGTCTCATGTGATGTGAACTCGTATTTGACTAGTATTGATAAAGACGAAAAAGAATTCTTAGAAACAAAGAGTGGACTTGAGAAGAAGAAAGTCTACTTAGAAACAACTTTAGAGAAAACTATTGACGGCATGAGTAAAATCGTTGGACCACCTCAAAATTGATCATCTGGAAGTCCTTGCTATTCTTTCAGAGTCCGTTCATCTGTATAATAAATGATGGGTTTACAACCCTAGCATGAATTTGATATACGTATATAAATGCATTTAATTTGAAAATGACATATGATCAGGTATTTCCACTTTTGATATATTATTGAAAGCAAATAACCGTGCCAATTTTCTTAAGTGATCGAATACATAGCTGACTATAGTATGTTGACCGAAGTGAATGAATAAGTTTTTAAGACGATTTCATTGATTAAATCTTTTCATTCTGAGCTTCTATAGAAGTTCATTCTTCTTCCTGTTCTCCCCCATCATCCAAGAGGTTAGCCTCTAGATCTCTGTCTGACTGCTGCGGTCCAGTTGAATTCCGTTTTTCACTTTGCATTCTCTGCGTGAGAAAAAAATTGACCTTATCCTGTACGCTCGTCAATTTAGCTCTTAGTTGACCCAACGCTGAGTTGCTGGCCTCGCTTGGCTTGTCTCTGTCCTCTCCTCCAGCATTAATAACGAATTCCGATAATTGTGTCGTCTTTCCATCAGTCGAATGCGGTCCATCCCCAGGACTGAAGTTAACGGATTCAGATATATCTGGAGCAAAGTATGTCGCTGTAGGCACTAAATTAATCGTCATATTTAACGTTTCTTGTAATCATAATCTAAATATATTTAGAATAATGTTTTGAACATTCATCGAACCGATATATGTACGACAAAGGGAAAAAAGAAGATTAAAAAAATACTCAAAATCCAAAAAATTGTATAATATATATATACCAACCAAATTTGCTTTAATTAAATGTAATACCTGATAATATACTGCTATACATGGACTACTTAAACTTCTCATTAGTTATAGGAATTCTTTCTGCTGTGTTAGAATATGCATTAAATTTTATCTCAATAATCTCGTCTTCCTTAAAATTTAAAGTAGGAATATCATAACATGAGCACGACATTAGATAGCCATAAAATACTCTCAAAATTGTCTCGTCCGCGATTATCAAAATATCTCCACTCATTCTCTCCATCTCTAGAATTAAAGGTTCGATTTTTATAGCTAAATCATGATATGATTCTGCTCTTGAAAACCTATGGTGATATGGATCCTTCAAAAACAGTTCATATTCAGACGGAAATTTGCGCTCAATCTCTTCGTCTGTCATATTTGCAACGACTCCCAAATTTTTTTGAGAAAGCTGTATTCTAGGGCGAATTTTGACATTATGCTCAGCAAAAAACCTTGCCATTTGAATATTTCTGTTCTTAACTGAAGTCCAAACAACAAGCGAATCATCATCGGTACCATCGACACCTGCGGTCGGGTGCCTCTCTTCAACAGATAATTCTCTTTTTACCTGTGGCCTTGTTTTGTCGTGCATATCTTTGATGTATTTTTTCCCTTTTGCTCTTAAATGCGAAACTAGGGAAGTAGTTAAATTTTTGGCATGTAAAATACCAGCACCGTCTAAAGGTGGATCACTAGTGTAATCCAAAGAGTTGCAAGTAGCAAAATATACGGAGCCCACTTTAATCCTGGAGTTCATTAAGAAGAAAACAACCTTATTTATTAAGTAACCATAATTCGAATTATGTAGCTCGATCCTTTCTCCAAAGTTAATGAACTTGATGTATGATAGATTGCCACTCTCAGTACCCATCTCCTGATAAAATGGACTAAGAAACTTGATTCTTTCGCTATAATCATTATAGGCTTTTTGGTAATCCCAATTCTTATAATCAGGGGAAGATCTTGCCGCTTCCTCCATATTTTTCATAACAATTGAGTCATCAGTGACTAAGCTCTCAACAAATAAAACTTGAATATCTAAACTAGTGAAGATCTTGTGTAATTCAACTCTATACTCCGGTAAAGCATTAACAGCATCAAAAATTGCCACTTGGCCCTTATCCTTCTTGAAAAAATTCAATATATCATTAAGACATTCATCGACAATTTTCTTGCGGATTTTATTAGCCCTTTGAGTATTCGGAGACGGGACAAATAGGTCGTAACGAATATCGTCTTCGGCGCTAGCTCTTCTATAATCTCCTAAGTGAAACAGGTGCGTTTTTACTCCTAGCCATCTAAGATATCTCGTTAAAGATACTGATAAATGTGTTTTGCCTCTTCCTGGCAATCCCGCAAGAGCAATACAAATCTTTCCAGCATGGAATAATCTTCCTGATTCTGTCGAGTATAATTGGGCAGGAGAAATATGATATGGATCAATCTCTGTGTGTACCCCATCAACCCCTGTTATATCACTCAACCTTCTTTTCGAAACCGCTGCGTCTGATGGAATACCAACCAAATCTGGTTTAGAGTTATCATGAAATGACCATCTCTTTTTTGTCCTACGCCCCGACTGCGAAGGATTTCTCTCTAAAGGAGAAGATCCAAACCCATTAAAAATCTCGCAGTCTTGTTCGGGCGATGCCATTATATTATATAATAACTAGCACTTGCTTGATGTACGTGGTCTCTGCTTGCCCCATGATATATATTAGATTCACTACTCTAATATCTAGGTCCGCAATAATTCATCACGTGCTTTAGAAATTAAAGCACGACAAACACTACGTTGCCAATATCTACGATTAATGTCTACCATTAGGATATATTCATACTAATAAACAGTTTTCAGATTTATTTATTACTTATTTCAAGATGGAAAGGATTTACTCAAGCTTACCGCCCTTTCTTTCAATTAAGGTCTTTCTGTCTTTGTCCAAGTGCAACTTGGTGAGAACAACCTTGGAAGGGTGAATGTTGATTGGAACAGATGCACCATTAGATTTTTCCTTTTGCAACTTTTCGAGTTGGATAGCAAATTTCAATCTGTAAACAGAACTGATCTTTCCTTCAGAACCTTTCTTGGAGCCTCTGATGACCAAAACTTCGTCATCCTTTCTGATTGGCAATGATTTAATGTTGTATTTCTGCTTCAATTCTTTAGACAATGGGGCTGATAACAATGCTCTTCTCTCAGCAGAAGATGAGGTGAAGTATGCCTTTCTTGCTTTAGAGCGAGATGATGAAACGTCTATAAGTAGTTAGTATATTGATTCGACAAACATAAGAGCCTTTGCCATGAAAAGATACAGTAGTAGTAAGCCTTCTAATACTAATTCGAAATTTAGTCTCTTTTGTCTAAAGCCTTTTCTTATTTGATTCCAATTAACATCGTAGAATATTGAAAATAAACTTCTGAGGCATTGCTTTGTAACAGTATCATTTCGTCTCGTGAATGAGTTAATTTATTGTTAGTCTGTGGCCCGCAAATCCCAGCTATCATTAGGCGCTGACATTCATGCGGTTCACATCCATAGTGACCATTCTTAAATAACATTTGCTTTGTTTGGTTTGCTCGATTTGCTTAATACGCTTCTCTCTCTCATGCTCTGGTCTTCTGTTTTTATATTTACCTACCTTGACTGATCTTAGCCATCTTTACGATTATCTATTGAAAGGTGATAGTAAGTTAAAAAACAATTTTTTTCAATGTCACTTTAGATGCTGAAAATTTCCTCAGTGCTCGGTTAGTGATACAAAAAAAAATTGGTGCTGTCACACAAAGGGGCACTAGCCCTATGGACAAAATGCGTAAGACCCAGGATATTTTGCTAAGATCACAAAAAAAAATATTTCACCCAAGCTTTCATAGAATTCAAGTCTAGCAAAAGTTGTCAACCGTAGATCTGCTCTTGAAGCTTTTCTCTCTTCAAAAAGTATGGACCTGCCATCATAATCCTTATTCCAAATTGTAAAACAAAATCAAAGCGTGCAAGCACAAAAAATTAATGTGTCAGCCCATGGCGGGATTCGAACCCGCAATCATTATCACCGGAAGAAAATACCCTAACCATTAGGCCACACGGGCGTCTAGACGATTATGTAATTAGGCTCCATTTGTATAAACCCTTGTGCTTCATTTAAAATGCACACTGTTATGTATATGATGTGTTGAAACATATTTCAATCAAAACTAATCTTCGTTTGTGGATATTACAATGTTATCAATACATTCTCCAACACAAACCCTGAGGATGTTTGAAATTGTGTTGTTTAACCCTTTTCTGCTTGTCAAGCTGCACTACTGAAATGAAGAGCATACTATTAATGAATCCTAATTAGGTATTTTCAGCTCTTTGCATCGAAGTGACTGGGAGCATCCATATGGTTCATCTTTTTCATGAAAGCATCATATCCCCGTAAAGAGGTTGATCATGACCCTCTCACTTTTATCTTTGTGTCATATTAGTCTCCCACAAAACTTTTGTCGGCTGACATGAATGAAGTTAAAGTATAACGCAGATCCAATTGAACAAAACACATAAAGCGTAACAAAGTAATCTCCTTAAGATGATTAGCGTTTGTCATTTCAGAATGTCTCTGCGAATGGCACATGCATTTATAGGATTAGGACTGAAATCCAATGCGTTAACAAAAGCACCAGTAAGAGTACTTTCGCTCCGCTCTCCATTATGCTCAAGAAACGCATCTAGTTATCTGGCAAGTAACTTTAACTCAAATATCTCAAAATTACAAGGAAGGATGAACATTTCGGTACTAGAAAGTGGAAGAATATCTTTAAAGCATGAAAGGAACTACTCAACCAAAACTGCACCTCCTCCCCCTCCTCCACCACCTCCACCTCCTTCCAATAAGAATGCTAAAGGTCAATTGATTCTTCTGAGGATTACGAGAGCATTTACATTCTCTTTTTCAACTCTACTTGTCATCGGAGCGCTCGGGATCTCTGCTCTAGTTTTATATTTGGTGTTTAGCGAGTTATTCTTACCATCAGGTGATACCAGAGCATTTAATAAGGTAGTCAAGCTAGTTGAGGATAATGAAAAAGTTCAATCGGCCCTAGGAATGAAAAAGGGCGAAAGGTTAAAAGCATATGGCGAAGTTCCTGCTGACAAGTGGGTACGTAATAGACCAATACAAAGCATTAGAACAAAAGGTCAGGATGGAAAAGATCACCACGTCATGAAATTTCATGTTGAGTCAGATATAGGACAACACGGTACGGTAACTTCAGAACAAATAGATAATTCATTTTGGAGTTCGGAATATGCTTATATTGCATTAGATGTGGTTGGACATAAGAGAATTTACATACTTGAACCAAAGTTTCAGCCAAAGGATTATGTTCCTAAGTTTAATGGCAATAGTGGCTTTTTGGGTCTTAAGTGGGGACCAAAAAAGGATGATTGATCTAATAGCTTCGATATTAATGAGAATATCTACCGCATAGCTTTCAATGGTTTTTTTGTCTTATATTCTCTACGATTCGATTGACCTTTAATAACCGTTTTGGTTAACGTGATGGTAACGTATTCCTGTAAGTAAACTAAATAAATGATATCACATTACTACAAACAATATTCCCATGAAGAGCCAAAGATTGTTTAAATGAGGAAATGATGTCAATGGGGCCCCAGACTGGGCTACATTTTTCCTAGCCCAACTATGAAAGTTACTTTTTGGTACAATGTATTGAATCGGCTTTAAATAGTTCTTGATTCTTTGGTTGTGTTTCTCTTTCTCATAGTTCATTGCGTCACCTATTGCTTCTTGACAAGTTCGTCCATCTCCTGCATATATGCTAGCTAAGTCAATCTCACCGCTATTAGTCACTAGTATGCCTCTTCCGCTCATTTCGCAAGATGCTCTTCTTCTATCATTTGTCAAGTAATGCTTATTTAATGCATAAGATATCTTCTGCTTGATGCTACAATCCGAAAATCTTCCATATTTACCTTTCAATCCATCTGCTTCAATATCTGAACAATCAATAACTGAACAAAGTTCATTCAAAATTGAAGTCTCGTGGACCTCCATGTAGGGCGTAAGAATGCAACTAAGAGTAGATTGCAAGCATTCGCACTTACTGGAATCCGGTTTCTCAGGTAGAGAATTTGATGCATACCAATGATTTTCCCTCTCGTCATAAGAAGAGTTTAGAAACGCTATGTCATAATCATTTTTGTGTATTCCTTGAACTGAAATAGAGTTTAACCTATTTTTGAAATTATAAAAATCGTCAAGGATAGTCAAAGATCCATCTGAGTTTTCCTTCACTAAGCCATCGTGTTCTTCTTCTTGAAAATATTGGTAAGCAATCCCTCCAGACCACACTTTCGCCATCTGTTGCCCATATAAACTCTCAACTTCAGTGAAAGGTCTTGGTTTCGCAACATTACAGCCATATTCACTAAAAAATATTGGTACAGGGAAATTTTTATACTCTTCTGTTCTCTCTCGATAACCTGAGGTTGGGTACGAAGAATACCCACACCATTCATACATATTGATTCCGAAGAAATCCGTTCGATCTTCTTCACGATCGCAGATAAAGTAGCTTGAAAGGACGTGTCTAATATCGGCGTTGTCACTAGCCGCATAACCGACTGGGATTTTACGATAACGTTTATTTTTCATGTATGCCTTAATGTCTCTTATCGCCGCTTTTACGAACGGAGAAGCACCTATGCTGTTATTGGAATTTGTTACTTCGTTACCTGCGAAAAAGCCTAGCACATTGTCATATTTGTGCAAAGAATCTACTACTGAAGTGTACCGCTCAATTAAATCTACATCCCAAGCTGGAAACTCTCTATTAATTGATAAACTCGGCTCCGATAGGTCGGCTAATACATATATTCCATTTCTTAAGAAAATATTCATACATTGATCGTGGTCAGCTAACGGATCAACTTGGTATACTCTAATTGTGTTGATGCCAATTTCTTTCAAGTATTTCACATCTCTTTCGCATATAGATGCATTGGTTAATGAGTCCCAATATGGGATCATTTCAAATTCAGTAGGATGTTTGTTTGAGCTTCTTGAATGTTGGTATGCGATACCTTTGATGAAGAATTGATTTCCTGTCTTACTATCGAAGAACTTATTACCAATAACATCGATTGGTGCGATAAGTTCCGAAGGAGATTCTGATTCAGAACAGGAAACAGCAACCATTATCTTCTCAATGATTAATATAATAAGAGCTAGCCTAAATATTGGATGAAACTTTCTCTCCATTTCAGATGTTAATAATTAATTGCTGCAAACTTTGTGGTTGCAACTTTCGTTTGGGAACTCATCTAGAGTTCGCGATAATTTCACTTTTGTAACATTTTAGCATAATTATTTATATAATACAATATTAACTTGAGAAATATTTAAAGTACGTCATAGAGTCTCTTAAACTGTTTTTTACCTCTGCATTCGATCATAAATATATCTTCATCCGTTACTTGAACAAGTAATCCTGCCCTTCCTATCTTTTCTATCCTAGAAGCTTTGTCATCTTCACTAATCAACCAACATATCTCATCTTGATCTTTTTCACCATCGTTAAGGACAAGATAGTAAAAATTTTTACCTGTAAAAGAGTCTGATATGAGAAATATACTTAATAAGTACATTGATATTATTTTCCATGACGAAGGATTGTTAACGCTCCCATTTTTCTCCAAATGCTTTTGCAATCTTATCGGCATCAGATTTAGCAAAACCAACCTAGTATTTTCAGGATTATTTATAATATTAGCATTTGTGATATCTTCTGAGCTGATAGATAGTAAAGAAAACTCTTTTTGCATGTTATGAGATTGAATGGGGCTCTGTATACTACTTTCTTTGTTTCCCACAGACGACAGTAAACTTGTCAAAGTTGAAGACTTGCTAGGCTTATTATCCATGACTGATGATGATAAGGTGCCATCAGATGAGGTATATCTAGATCCATGTAAGCCAGTACGAGACGAGTTTGATTCGAGGACGCCAAGAATATTGTTAATATTATTAATTATCGCATTTGAAAGATCCCCTGTTTTACATCGGATCATGATTTGCATTTTCTGAAGTGAAATAGAGTTTGTAGTCGAAATTTGCAAGTCCAAGGCGGATGATTGTCTGACAGAAACTTTTGAACAAACTATATCCAAAATCAAGAGCGGGATATCAATCTCTTCTTTTGTGTCATCATCGAATTCCTCTGCAAAAAGAATCAACCAAGCCTTATTCAAGTCATAATTAGCAACTATTTTCAAAAATAATTTTTCTTCAAGAGTAATCATTTCCCACTTTCCGTACTTTTGTTTCCACTTAGAAATCTTCATCGCTTTGGGAGATGAAGGTGAGATGTAAAAGTCAATCGAAGAATCATCATTTATCAAATCCTTGAGTTTTTGGGGAATGTCCAAGCCTTCCACATGAGCACAATTGTTATCCAAATCTGCTTCAGAGTCGTTTGCACACTTTGCAAGACTCGACGAAGATCCATTGACATATGGTTTGAAAAAGTAAGTAGAAGTCGATGATGGTAACGCAAACGGTGAAGGTAAATGCGAAACTGCTGAATCATATATGTCATTCCCTTCTTTAACCAAACTTTCAACTGAGACATTTTCTCCTCCATCAACAGATGTAGATTCACAACTGCTATTGAAAGTCGTATCTGTGGGAGAAACATTTGAATGTTCCTTCGGAGTTGACTCTTGCGTATTATTTTTAGTAGTATTTTTTTTAAATAGTGAAAAAAAAGACTTCCGTTTAGAAGTTTTGTCAAGCCTAGTGTTTGAAATGTTAAAGCTTGGATTGAAATCTTTCCCAAAATTTGTAATATTTATAGCGGAGCCATTTGAAAGTATGAATAGATTGTCCCTATTAACGATTTTCGTCTCAGATAAATCTGGCACTGACGCAAATTTATTCTGTACTCTGTTCTGATAATCATTGGAAAGCTGAAGCATAGAATCATTCTTATTTAAATAATAACTCTTAGGTTCAGCTTCAGACTCTTCTTCGACACAGAGCACTTCTCCTCTTGAAGACTTTGGCCTTTCCTCTTGGACTTCTTCAATACCATAAACATTTCTGTTTATAATCTTTAAATATTGACTATCGTTGGAATCTGCCTCTGAAGTCTGCGAGGCAGTGCTGCACAACGCTTTATTGATTATATCGAGTGACCTATCATACTGGCTTCTTATGGAATTGGCTGAAGATCCAGATGAAGAGGAAAATTTTCGATCTTCATCGGAGGGTCTGAGTTCTCGCGACTTGATAGATGGAGCTACATCACTTTTCTGTACCCCAGAAACGGACAGCCTTTTTGTTTTCACTCCGTTTAGCGAGTAATATGAATCGCTCAGATTAAGACCCTTAAATTCATCATTATCTTCTTCGGTATTATTTCTACAAGGAGAAATGACATTGATTCCCAAGCCTGCCATTGTTGTCTTCATAGCTAAATCTTTAAGGTCAAAAGATTCATTTTCGTGATCGTTTGTCACAGCAGGAAATATTTCAGATAATTTCTTGAACCAATACATACATCTATCTCCATCATGCGGTCTCAAAGTGAGTTGAAATTTAGATTCCTTCGCACCAAAATCGATAGCCTTTAATACTAAATTGGAATTGTAAAGTCTAACTGTAAACTCATTGATTCTGAATGGCGGAAACATCAATGATCTAGGTTCATGGTCTTCTTTAGGTATGGACAAAATTGCCAAAGCATTAAATGCACTCTTAGAATCAACAGATAGAGACAAGAAAAGCAATTCACAGGGAATAGAAGACATATTCTCTAATAAGAGCATTTGTTCATTCTTGGATCGATCAACGATCTGGTATAAATTGAAAAAACTAGAAACACTATCACTTTTTTCAGAACAGCCTGCACCACCGATGGCTCTCACATTATTGAAACTAATGTTGTTCAACTTCTTGACTTCTATGTAATGACGATAACGTTCAAGAAGCCGGCGGTACGCTTCACTTGTTTCCTCGAGTTTCTCGATAATAAAAGGGTTTCTAATGATATTGACAACATGCTGTATAAACTTAACGTAATTGGCGCAATGCAAGATTGGCTTGCTGAATATCGATATATTTGCCGACTCTATTGAATCAGCCTCAACACTTGAAAGCTGAGCGTAATACTTTTCAAAGAGAATTACAACATCGGAAACAATCCAATCAACAAATTCTCTGATGAAATTGTTGAACACTAGTAACACATGTGATGCTTCTCCAACGAGCTCGCTTGTATACTTCCTTAATAAAGACATAAGTTTACCATTTTTCGTCAAAAGCCCACGCAACAAAGCTGCCAAAGTCGATCTTGAGCTCTTACTAGGTTTAACAAATCCTAATATTGCTATTAAGTTGTCATATTCTGCTTCTTCACTTTTGAGTAATTGCGTCAACAAAACTTGAGGATTATCTTGGTCACCCGTAGTCATCTTCAAGTACCTTTGGTGAGACAGAATTGATTCCCTAGTTGAAAGATAGCGATAAGTGGTGTACTAGTTCTTTGTGTTGAAAGCGAATGTTTATTATTAGTCCCAACGATTATCTGGCAAGATACCCTTTTATCAGAAAGAAAAAAATGCTGACTTTTAAGTCAAATTATTGTTTGGCTTGTCTTTAACAAATTTGGGTTCCTACTGAACCGAATAGTAAACTAGTATTTACATAAGTTTCTTTGGCGTCTGTCGCCTGCAATGTCAAAATGAATTTAACTCTATCGAGAAATATTAGTACGCGAAATGTATAAAAACGCTCCCTTAATAATCTAAATGCAAAGTAAATAATTTTCGAGATATTTAACCGAATGGAGCCCCGTTGGCCCTATTAAGGGAGCAGCGTTACTGCCTCTCGATTGTCCTCAGTACACTCTAGTTGTAATCCAATTGAGAACCTGTGGTAATCCTTCTCCGGTTTTTCCGCTCACTAACTGAACTGTTATCTTATTCTTATCGGGAAGGCTGTTTAAGTCTAGTACGTTTCTTATTTGCTCCTCGACTACTGTGAACTTTTCAGCATTTATTAGATCAATTTTGTTGACCAATACCGCCAAATAAATTCCTACAAGTTTGTCTTGCAGTATTACTTTTTCTCTGAGTTCCTTATAAGATTCTCTTAGTCTTTCCTGACTCAAGCAGTCTACAACCCACATGACCACATTCGTTCTCTCAAAATAGTTGCCCCAGAAACTTCTTAAGGTAGTCTGCCCGCCTATATCCCATATGTTTAAAGTATAGTCGCCGTAAATCACTGTGTTTATTTGAAACCCCATGGTAGGCGATACCTTATCAGTGTCCTCATTGAGGATTTTCTTGACCACCGTTGTCTTGCCTGAGTTATCCAAGCCAAGAGTCAATATTCTTATTTCCCTATCTTTCTCTCGTTGTTTCTTTATAATACTTAACAACCCCATTCTTCTTGGGTGAAAGCAATGATTATGATTAAGCTTAGATGTCGCACAAAACTTTTGGAATCAACTAAAAACCTATCATTATGAAAGAATATTTGAAGCAAGAGTTTGAGTCTTTCTTGTATTGATTATAATAATATATTATCTCTTTTGCATCAATAGGATAATAATGAAACTAAGCTAGTCTAAAGTTATGTCTAGGCACCCTAAAACTAAAAATGTTTTACCTAAAAAGCAAAGGTCGATTTTAGAGTTTACAAGGCATCGAGAAGAGAAGAGTGTCAACACAAGAGAAGAAACCATAGATCTAACGAAAGACGAAGAAGAAGACTTCGTCAAATCAGAATATGTGGACGATGAAATTAATACGAGTGAAATTCAAGATATTATATGTCCTGTTTGCAACATTGCCATCAGCGAGTTAACTTTTGAAATCAGGATAAGGCATGTCGAACAATGTTTAACACAACTGTTGTTAAGTGAAAAAAAGGTACAAATTGATATTCAATCTTCAAAAAAGAGGAAGGGAAAATATGTGGCACCATTGTTAAAAGAGAAAGAGAAGTATGTCAATAAGAAACTTAAGGTTGAAGAAAGTGGCTCTAAGAGCGTAATTAAACCCCCAAGTAACCTCAAGTTATCTACTACCCGATCCGGCATCCCTGAGGTCAAGATACTTTCTTTCCCTATTTCATACAAATCTTGGTATAAAATCGCAGTCGATGCTTTCCATTATTCCCACGATAAAAGTATAGATCAATATTTTTTAACTCATTTTCACTCCGATCATTATGGAGGTATATCAAAAAAGTGGTGTTATGAAAGGCTATTCGAGAATGTGGAAGATTTCGAAGATCAACTGAAATACAAAAGATTAATTTATTGCACTGAAATTACTTCAAAACTCTTGACAATGAGGTTTTCAATAGATCCAAGGTTTATGAAAGTTTTACAGTTTGACACTAGATATAAAGTCAAAAGCTATGATTGCCTGGAGGTTGAAGATGGTGGATGTCAAGATGAAGGTGAAACTTTGGGTCTATATGTCACTCCCATAACTGCTAATCATTGTCCTGGAGCTGCAATTTTTCTTTTCCAGTCTATTGCAGCTGATAGAACCGATTTTTGGGCACTTCATTGTGGAGATTTTAGAGTTAACAGTAGCATATTGAAGCATCCTAAGCTTCTTCGATTCAGTATTGAGAATAAGGAAAGCGGAAGCTCCTTAGACGAGGTTTACCTTGATACAACTTATATGTCACCAAATTACAATTTCCCAAAGCAGGAACTGGTTTGCGAATCGATATCTGAAATGTTATATGATTTGATTAGTCACGACGGGAAAACTTTATGCTCCTCCTTATTTGGAGCTGTAACACAGTCCCGCATAACTGATCTTTTACCTCTTAGAAAGAAGAAGAAAAAACTTCTTATTTTAATTGGAACTTACTTAATTGGTAAAGAAAACCTTGCCATTTCTATCCTGAAAAGGTTAGGCTGTCCTATATTTGCACTGACAATCGGTAGCCGTTCTGATAAATCTTCGATTCTAAGAAGTTATAATAATGAGTACTTGAATCTGAATTTGGTTGATGACGACCTTGGAAACGATACCGACTGTGTGATCCATTTAGTCCCTATGAAAATTGTTAATGGTTCTAAGGAGATACTAAATTACTTTAACCACAATAAATACTTTCTCCATTTTGAAAAATGTATTGGGATAAAGCCTACAGGTTGGACCTTCCACGATAAATATGCTTCCAAATCGCTGGATACAGTAGAAAGAGAAGTAGATGAGAATAAATGTGACACTTCGGTAAAGGTTCATGGGTTGGGTGAGGTCGTCAAAATAATGAAAGAAAGGCCACGATTTTCTTGCGCCGACGATATCGTCTCGCAAGGAGAAATGAGGCAAAGTAAAAAAAAGAAGGATGGACAAGCATGTAAGATTTACAGCTTGCCTTACAGTGAGCATTCGTCTTATCGTGAATTGTCATACTTTGTTGTGTTTTTCAAAATTGAAAAGGTCATCCCTACAGTGAACCTAGAAAATCCAGAATATAGATCAAACATGTATGAGATTATTAAAACTTGGGAAGAAATTCGTCATTTGAAATTACAAAATGATGTCACGCATGATAAAGAACTGGATATTGTTAAGAATATAAAAAGCCTATCGTTGAATACATTTTGAATATATATATATATATAT
>NW_026946674.1:57895-99323 GCF_900007245.1 Priceomyces carsonii | reverse complement strand
TACATTTTGAATATATATATATATATATTAACTTAAGGTAACCTATTAAAATATTAATTGCCTTTAAGAATAGAATAGTATTGAGATAGAATTTTTTCACACATGTTAATGTCTTCTTGATCAGTCCATTGAACTACAAAGTCACCTTTTTGATAGTGATATTGATCTTGCTTCTTCGAATCTTCCGATAAATCTAAACTGTATGCTAACGAATTAATTGACCTTGCCGAAATAATTGTTGATTTGCTTAAAAAGAAGGGATGCCATTGCAAAATATGCGTCAAAGCAGAATCAGGACCATACTGGAAGTTTTGGTATAATAAGTAAAGTTTATCTCCCCAAAACTCTATTATTGATCTTCCAATAACATCATTTTTGATGAAGAAAGAGCTTGAATCAATCATGAGCTCATTTTGCGTCACTATTAGTTTGACCGATCCTGGCTGCAGATTTTTATATGTCTTAATCGCACCATCTGGAGGTATGATAGGCTGCTCTCTCTTCATTGCAGGGTCCAAAGCTTCAGGAGATAGGAGGTACTGCTCAAGGTCAATTTGAAGATTCATAATAAGCGCATCTTGTTCGATGTACCAAAACCATTTAGCCTCTGGGAAAGCAAACATTGCTGCTCTAAGACAATAAAGTCTTACCCATTTGGCCTTCTCTTTCACATGTAAGTAGCTGAAAGAATGCAAGATTGGTAAAAATTCTTGATACCAGCGCACATAAACACCATAATTTTGAGCATGCCCATAATCCACTCTATTCTGAACGATTTTTGTCAAACCTTCTAGAGAATACTTCTCAAAATCTACAGCCGTTACAATAACAACATCTGGGTAATTTTTAGTTGACTTTGGCTTATAAACCAATTTATCTTGATTTTTAAAGGTATTTTTAACCCTCGCAATATCTGAAAGAGCGTTCTCTTCGTCTTCTTTAATCCTTTGTCTAATTGGATCAGGGTCATCTTCAATGTTCAAGGATTGGATGAAACTTTTCTCTATTTCAGGAAAATTTGCGTCTCTAATCCTGTTTTCTTTGACTAATTTTTTTGGCGTAAGCTGTTTCAAAAGAGGTGCATGCTCGATCGGTGGAAATAAATACTTTGAAGATGATTCGATGACATAGGGGCTAGTCAAGGGATGAGACGCTGGATAGTTATGTGTTGCTGTGCTTGTCCATTGTTTGTAGTAACCTATTGGATTCAAAAAATAAAATATCAAAATCATACAGACTAGAATATATGGTACCAAATGCTTTCGATAACCATTCATTCTATTAACTGAAGCTGGAAGTGGCAAAAATCCAGAAGATTTCCCATACTTGGGTCTGAAAGTTCGTATATGATTACCTCGAAGCATCAGTTATTTAACTAGTCTATAAAATTTCCCCTGTCGTCTCACATCAATATAATGTTTTGAATCAACCATTTTTTATCTCTGTCAAATTTGAATTTGTGTAATTTCTATTGATGATAAACATCCTATTACTTACGAATGAGAATTTAATAATTAAATAAAGAAAAATGCCTATTTGTTTGTTTCCTTATTGATTCTGTCTTCAATGACCTGTAATGCAACTTGTCTTCTCCTTTCAGCGACCGAATTTGCCACACTTTTCTGCGATTGACTGGCTTGTTCCAGTCGCCTTTGGGTTCTTAAATTGCTCTGCTCAATTATATCGTCATTGAAAGGAGTGACTATACCAAGGAAAACAGATAAATCATATGTTTTTTCGAATAAACCAGACAAGTAAGGTTTAAGGATATTTGGGAAAAATTCAACTAGTCTAAATGTATCCGAAGCATCACCTCTAATAAAAGAAGAGTTTGAGTTGTCCCCATTTGCAGTAGTAATAGGAAGTAATGGGTCAGACCAAAAGGCTTGATAAAATCTCAAGTAGTTGAAGGCAATCAAAGTACTATTAATTGCAGGAACTGCTGGATATATTGAGCGACTTATCAAAAGTGACCAGCAAGAAACGAGACCAATCAAAATAAATGGTAATTGTTTCACCCTGAAGTTTAATAGCCCTTTAAATAATATAATATTATGCTCTGGAATCAACTGCTTTAAAGACACCAAGAATCCAAAGTAATATGAAATACCTCCTCCCAATGGTCGATCCATTCCCTTTACATCGCCGCGTATTAAGTTAAACACGATGGTAATTAAAACCGTGAGTAGGTTGCTTATTGTACCTACTATGAAAACAAATTTCAAGACTTCTTTATACCCCCAAAACTTTTCTAGATATCTTGAAGAAACCAACAACACATAAAATGATGGAATAAATGAGAATATGGTAGACTCCGCAAAAATTGACGTGGCTAATACCCACGGGTAATATATAGTAAACCTGGGCACTAGCTGTAGAAAGGAGACATTTATCTCTTTAAATTTAAGAGTTGTACCATCCTCTTTCACCTCTTGATTCCTATATTTATTAAATCGTATAAGGAAAATAAGCAACAGAACTGAAGTTACCATTGAAAGCAAAATCTTCGTTGACTTGGGCAACGAGTGAGCTTTAAATAGAATTGCCATCTTCACTACTTATGATTGATTATTTAATATCTTAAAACGGTTGTCATCAAAGTTTAAGTGCTATGGCCGAATAATTCGATATATTAATGTAAGTGCGGGAAATCACCAGATCTCAATTTTACATTTTCCGATCATATAAATAATCTAGAATTTTCAAGTAAACAAAATATATGTATAAGACTCTTAAGAAATACTAAGAAAAATTTACGACTAACTAGGACGATTTATGGACGGGAAATGCCATCTTGATTCGAAGTAAATAACAATTTCTTTCCTTCTTTAGGACCTATTGATTGACCAAAAAGTTTAAGCCTTTGTAGAGTAAGAAGATGTCTTTGGATCTTTGGTAGTGTAGTATGTCCAAGTGTAACTCTTAGGTCTGTTCTTACCAGTGTCATTGTTATCAACGTGTCTAGGTTGGAATAAACCTGAGAATGGACCTGTAAGTGTTGATCCTAAAGACTTTGGCACCTTGGAACCGGCAACTGCAGGGGCTGCAATAATAATAACGAATAAAACTAAAACTGCGAAGTATAATGTACAGTATTTTCTGACCATTCTCTTTCTCAATCTAGCTTGCTTCAAGGAATAGATTGGTGGTCTGATTAATCTCGAGGGCTTCAACCAGAATAACATAGTTGAGTGCCATCTATCAACAAGTGGAATACACAAGATTGGTAACTGACAGAACAAGATCAAATGAGCTAAGATGAAATCACCTGCGAAGTGTGACATCTCAATAATCTTAGCACAGAATTCACGAGAAGGCTGAGTGAAAGCCATCCATCCCATACCAGTTCCGTACCATTTACCTGTCCAGAAAGCAGTATTTGATTGAGAATTCTTGAACTCTCTTGTTAAGAAACACATCGTCATAAATTTGAATAACAATCTTTGGATATATATCATAGTGGCGACACCTAACAACATCCTTGCAAACACGAAACCTTCCAAAACCCACATGACAATGAAAAATACTAAATGAATGACAACTGCAAATCCATGAGCTACACCTGCGATAACAGCACCAGTCTTCTTGCAACACAATCCCAACATAGGACCAGCACAACAAGCCATACCGACACAAACAGCCAACACACCCATGTCAATGACGACAGGACCTAACGAGCAAATGATCACTCTTAAAGTTGAGTTAACTTTAATAGGGGCAGTACTACCGTCAACTGAATAGGAATTTTTGGTGACACCAGTTTGAGCGTTAATGAATGTATATGCAACGAAAAGACCAGCGGTGTAAATGAGGGTTGGCAAAAAGTCGGCAAAGAACATATTGGATCTATGAGCCCTAGAAGTATCTTTGACATTCTTTTCAGAAATGTCACCTGTCAACTTACGTTTGAAACCAGTGAAACGAGACCTTGACATCCTAATTTGGCCAATCCAAGAGCTCTTGTGCCATTTAGCATTACCTCTTGACAACCATCTAATAAATTCTCTGTAATCAATGAAAAAGTCCTGCCATGAGAATTGATGAGGATTGAAAATAAAAGGTGAAAACACCAACGAAGATAATGAAGCCCAGAACCACAATAATGGTGCTTGCCAGTGAGAGACGGACCCGAAAAGTAATATTAACATCATTCTTGCTCCCATGTAAATAGACTCATCGGCAAAACGAGAGTACGTAATGGAAAATGGGATTCTTGAAGTAGCAAAACCTCTACCAGTGAAAATATATCTAGCTCCACCAACAGTTAAATCGGTAAAAAGTGAAGATGAGTATATTTGAGCGACAAAGACTTCAAACATGGGAGATAACGAAATGATATGACGGATAAATCTTGAAAATGCTTTCCAAAGACCTCTTTCGATCAATTCTTGTACCACTAATGGGATAAAGGAAATGAAGAAAACAATGAAAATAGATAAAGTATAACGTCTGATCCAATCAACAGCTGGAGAAATATTGTAACAACCGTATGGGAAAAGCACATCAGTAACCGGAATATTTTTATCATATGAGCATATTATAGATTCATGAGCCAAAGAATTCAAGTTTGCCAAGACCAAAATAAAAACTTGCAAAGACAATTGAATGAAGATATTGTTGATATGGAAACCAGGATGACCGTAATAGAAGGATAAGAAACGATCCAATGGTAACTGAGTAGACAAATAATAGTATTCTCTGGACAACATTTGTTCACCCATACCAGCTCCAATTTTTGTAGTAAAATTCAAAATAGAACCGAAACCTAAATCTCTTCCTTTACCACATTGGTAGTATTCACAGTGCTTGATTCTACCTCCTCTTAATAGAGCATTCATACCAGCATAGATATCCTCGTTCAAATGCAAACCTTTTTGAGCCTTTGAGACACCTCCTCTAGTCAACATGTATGTAGCATTCAAGAAATCAGGATGACCATAATGTAACTTACCACCAATTTGAGCTAAGGTCCTGGCGAACAAAGTACCAAAAGTCTGTTCCTTACCTGCAGCAACATCACCAAGGACACCTGAATTCTCGGAAAAAATGTACTCTCTAGCACCCAAGATCGCAACGGGTGCCTTGTAGTCGCTCTTATCGAGCTTCAAATCAGGTGCGTAAGGATTGACGTGTTCAACATTAAGTTCTTCGAACTCTGCTAAAACGGATCTAATCTTCAAACACTCCTCCAAGTAATTATCCTGGTTAGCATCAATCAATTGAATGTATTCACCTCTATGGAAAATGATAGCATGATTTTGATTATCTGACTTACCATCACCCAATATAGGATTACCAGATAACTGAACTCTAAATTTAGGACGACGTCTTCCATTTTCAAGCATCTCGCAATGACCGTCGATCAAAGCTGAGTAAACACGAGGTTCTTCATCTTCATTTAAAGCTGGTTCCTCATCCAAGTATGCAATTTGCAAATCTGGGTAGGCACGTAACAAAAATTCGGCGTTTTCCATTTCATCGTCTCTAAACTTTGCCATTCTCTGCATAGAAACAACAAATCTGAACTTTCTTCTGGCCATTTTTTCTAAAGCCAACTCTAAGCCTTCCGGATCACCTCCAAAGTATTGAACTAATTCGGGATTTTCAACACGATACAACAACTTAATTGCTCTAGCATAATTCATGAAACCTGAAACAGTTCTGTACAATGTTTGAGATCTCAATGAAGCCCAAATTCTAGTTCTTAAAGTATATTCAGGAGATGCAGACTTAAAACCGATACAGTAGAATGGCAAATCGTCAATCTTAGATTTCAATCCATCTTCAGAAACTTTCTCAGGGTCGTCCCCACTCTCATATGCTGCAGTTTCCTCTGCTAAAATTTTAGTGTCCTTCACGAAACATTCCCATTCGACTGGATGTAACTGTTTCAAGTATTCCAACAAAGTAACTCTTGAAAATTGATCTTCTTCTCTGATGATTTCTCTCAAAGAAAGCAAAATCGTTTCAGAATAGTGAGGAGTCAAGACAGTAAAGGTAGGCATATTATCGACAGGCAAAGGCTCCAATATAGGAGTAGCTAAGGATTGTGCGAAGAAAGAGATTCTTCTTTCTGCTTCAGAATTTCTAGGGAAGAACTCGGTATCAAAATTGTTATCGTCCTGACTTACAAAGAAGGTTGGAGCTCTGAGAGTCCTCTTTCCTTCAATTTCAGAAGGGACTTGATGATATAATAATTTCTGCACATGATCAATGGCCAATAAGTGTTCCCTGTACATGGAAATAACAATAGCATTCCAAATTTGAGAAATCAAAACCTTTGGCTTGTATTTTATCTCCATTTCGGATGTAGCCAAGATCTTGGAATAGATCCTCTTAGGCAATCTTGTGAAAATATTTCTCCACGGGGTTAAGATAGAAATACCCAAGTAAAAGGAACGTCCAATGGAGAAGATACAGTTACAGATAATGTACCACATGTAAGTATCCAAGAAGAACAATAACAAATCGACAAGGTACATCAAACCCAAGGTGATTTTAGCTTGTTGTCTGCATAATCTAACACCAAACCAAACCTCACCAACACATCTCATCGTCATAGTAGACAAATTTCTGATGGGATCTCTTATAGACAAAGCCAAAAAGAAATAAGATTCGATCAACTTAGCCAAAAAGACCAAAAACCAAAGCAAATATGACAACCACATGTCTAAACCTCTTAACTTGTAGAAGTTAGCTGTGAAAGTCTGAGATGAGAAGTACTTTCTTGATCTCTTGTTCATGTAAGAAGTAAACAAGCCACCCAAAGGCATCACTGCAAAGAAAACTAAAGTAGCAATAGCAATGAAAAATCCAACGATTGAGACTACGTGAGCAGCTTTCGAGACTGTTTGCAATCCAGCCCAATAGAAAGTAAAAACCACAGGAATCAAATTGAGAATTAAGATAAGTATCAAGAATACTAATCTCCGCGACAAGTGTTGAGCTCCAGCCCATTCTCTTGGAACAAACAACCACTCACAAACAGTAGCACATATTTCGATAAATGAAGCAAGGATACCACCAATGGCTGCTGCTGCCCATCTTGAGGATGCAGTAGGTTGACGGTTAGATGTTTGTGTGTAATGCTTGGTGTATAAAGTCGGAGAATTATAAGATGTGTACATCCAGTAAACTGTTCCATGAATAATCCAAATTCTGTTGAAATTGGTGACAAAATGCAACCAAGTTCTGATCTCCTTATAAGTCTTGAAAAACACATTTGGCCATTCGACTTCACCTAATCTTAAGTAACGTTCTTCTTGAGGAACATCAACTAGTCTAGTACCATCCTCAAAAATAATTCTTGAAATACCCTCTGGATACCAGAATAATTGATTAACGTCATCATAACCCACAACTTTATTATGATCTTTTTCTCTCTTAACAAATCTACCATCGTAGATTTCATACACTTGAGATCTTAAAAATCTATAAATTGGGGTTATGACTCTATTCAAGAAATCACCCTCAGGAACAGGTTCCTGCCTTTGTTGACATTGGGGGGATAATAAATAATCCAAACCAGTCTTGTAAATGTAACACAAGCACTCAGAAGTAAAACGAACTTGATTAGCTTCACCCCAGAATAATAAGTAAAGAGCGATATCTCTAACTCTTTCCTCGGGCGACAATGCATTCATCTTAGCCTTCCATCTTATCTCTGCAGCATCCATAGAATAGTCTCCTTCTAACTCGTTAGCGATAGCGTCCATATCTTCTCCATGTTCTTCAACTGCTTTTCTGGCCTTTCTAGATTTCTTGCTTGCTTTTCTTGCTTTTTTACCTATTTTACCTAAGTTCATGTTGCTAAACCCAATTGAATCGTCCAAATCCTGTTGCGATGCAAAAAACCATCTTTTATAATTAGCATTCTCACCTCCAATGTAATCTGCGTGTAAGCTTAATAATGCTTGAGCAGGAGACATACGAGATGCTCGAGAGTCTAATAAGGTCATGAAATGATCGAACATATTTCTCATGGAGTCTCTTTGAAAACCAAATTTGTTAGTCAAATCAATAAAAATATCCTCGATATGCTCGATCTTGACAGGAGCCTGAGGGTCAGCAGACCAAGCAGGATATGGTAAGCTTGATGATAATTGGAACTGTGTTGGATCATAACTACCTTGTCCACCATAAATTGGAGTTGAGGCTCCCGATGACCTCGGCCCCCCATAGCTCATCTGAGATGGCGTATATTGAGTTCCATATTGATCATAACCAGGAGTACCCGGGGTCTGACCACCATAGCTGAAGTCAGAGAAAGCTTCCGGGTCAGCATTATAGCTTCCCATAGACTGTTGGTGCATCTGTTGATCCACAGGCATACCATACTGTTGATCATTGTAACCATCGTAGTCATAGTTTTGTTGTTGATACTGAGCATTAGGATCATAATATCCCTGCTGGTTCATATCGTAAGGTTGTTGCTGATAATAGCCATCATGATCACCAGCAAGATGTTCCTGTTGATTAGGATCATAATAGTTGTGATTATTATCGTACGACATCTAAAATTTATCGTTAGTATTCTATTCAGATCAAGATGATCCAACACTCTTGTTCTTATAAACCTGGCACATTAAACTTGTCCCTTTCAAATGGGATGGAATTTGGACAAATCGGGATAGAAAAAGAAAAAAGTATGTCGAGGCACACATAGAGTAATCCGGTATCCCTTAACAGAACAGCAACAGACTAGGTAACATTTGAGATACTCTAAGACACATAAAGTAACTCAACATATTAACCAGTTGAGCTGAACCTACTGCTTCTGATAACTCAAGTTTCCGCTTACCCTATCTTAAGTATTCCATAGTAATTGCAACCCGGGATCAAATCAAAAATTATGTACTGCGAACCTGATATGAAACCGCGCCCACAATAAGTACTCATATTAAGGATTAACATTATGATTCCGGCTTCGTTTCTATAAGTCCTTGATCATTAGAGTAATCATTATTCTTCGATTATGTTCTCCATCTCTTTCTCCCCTGAGCTTTTTATTCGTGCCAGTTTGTGCCAGATCATTGAATCAAGGATCATGCAAGTACAAAGTACTAAAAGAAAACACATACAGTGAAAATCGTTTCTTCTTAACACCAGAGACAACAAACTGATTCCAAAAAGAGTCACTTGGTAGGTCTCAAGAACGAAACGACAACTTACACTTTGAAGTTTACTTGAATCAAAAGAAAAGAAGCAGAAAAAAAAAATTGTTTTAAATTAATTTTAGAAAAGGACGTACCAGGGAGCAGCGCCAAAGCTCGAAGTCCTGCTGCGCTTTTTTGACGTAGCAAAAAATTTCGCGTCGTGATTGGAATTCAAAATTCCGGTCAACAAAGGTGCAAAGGCGTGCAGGTAGAGTTTTCCTGCCCGAATGGAAGGTCTCCTTACTTATGCACCGTGGCGACACCCTAGAAACAGGAAGACACGAATGTATGTACTTTGCTTAGCGCGTTGGGTCCTAGTAAAATTACTGATGATCCAGACACTACATCTGGACTGAACAGTTGACCCATGCCATTTCGATAGTGAGAAACAACAAAACACTACCGTATTCACTATAAAGTTCGGAGGTCGCAATTCGCAGTTCGCCTGGCCGCCTCGCTGTTGTTTTGACAGTCGCCTCCGAACCAATGCTCATATTACACTAGGATAAAATAAGCAGAAAATAGCTATGCAGGGCAGTTTAAAGGGATTCGGCAATTGAATTAAAGTTAATAATTCTTCAGATCTTTAAAGACTTGCTTTGAGGGTATGCAGAGCCAGCCATCTTCCCAACAGTAGGGCTGTTGGCAACTAAGACATAGCATGGCGCAGATTTGATGGTTACGATCGAAAATGTTCAGGCACACAACTCACAATTTCCGGTCGAGGCTATCACACTTCCCGATTGGGAATGGTACAAAAGATCTGCTTCTATATATATCTTTATATGTCTATACATAATTAATTACAAGAAGCAGAAGGAAATAATATTTCTTAGTCAGACCAACCGAGTTGACTTAATTCTTTTCTGATATCGCCCTCCTTGTTAATTTTGCTGACCTGAGTATCCTCTAAAGGCTCTCCATTTGCTTGTTTCATTTTGAGGGTCTCTATTGCTCTAAGCTTTTTCAATAATGATCTGATCTTCTTCTCTTCGATAGATGCGACTCCACCTACAACAGTCCCACCCGTAGTACTATCTTTTGATCCCGAGAGGGACACATTTGACAGAGATGGTGAAGCTTGTTCAGTTTGATTCGATTCTTCGTGCGACGACTGTGGAGAAGTATCATCTGATTGATGCAGCTTTTTAGCTTCTCTTTTCTTTCTGTTTTTAGCTGCAGCCTTGCTTTCCTTCGTTGGAGCTGGTGCAGCTCCTGGGACTACTCTGGCTCTTCCAGATGATGGATTTATGCCATTGGCTGAGCCATTACCACCAATCAAGTTAGTTTGCATTTCCTTTTGATATAAAGATGTTCTAGTAGAAGAGCCAGCAGTACCTCTAGCATGGGGAGGCCTATAAGCGCCTGCGGGTTTCTTTGCTGCTGATGATTGCAATCCCTGTTTCCTAGCTTCATATTCCTTTGCGGAAGCTTGAGCCTCAGGTGCTTCTTCCAATTGCTTTAATGGAGGAAATTGATCAATACCTTGAGGTTTCCAACCGATCGAATATAATTCTGGATACTCCTTGTAATAAATCAATTTTCCACTTGCATGCCAGATTTTGCATCCATTATCTACCCGAAGCCGTGGTGACGTCGTGGCAGTCAAAATAAATCGACCACAAGGCGACCACTCGCAAACTGAAGTATTTGAGGCTTCAAATGTTGTTATCTTAGTGAACTTTTTTTGACGGTCGTAGACATCTACAGTACCTTGGAGATTACCAAATCCTGCCACAAGAATAAATCTAGCGTGAGGTGAATACAAGATTGTGTTTCTTGGAGCAGTAGGTAATGTATGTATGGCATTACCTCTAGAATCGAAAAACGTTGTTTCTGCCGGCATGTATCCGTATATGACAGCAAATTCTCTTGCAGAAGGAGACCAAGTGATATCGTGAATTGGCCCTTCTTTTCTTAAATCAATCCTTGAATCATAAGATCCTGCAATACCTAATAAATACAAGTTTGTTTCCCCGTAGTAAGATTGATTTGTAGTATCGTGATCTGTTGATGCTAATGCTAATAATGCTGTACCCAAGGAATTCCACTTTAGCTGACATCTTTCGGCCTTGAAAAAATTTTTAGAGCAAATTGGTTGATTGAAGTTTGGTACATTATAAATCAATACGCTTGCAGGCTTTCCGCTTTTTTCTGGTATAAAAATAGCCACCGAAGGATTTAATCCAGGTGAAATTTGAAAATTTTGAAAAGTCTGTTTACTATCGCCCGACTTGAAAACATGGTTTGGATGATGAACATTTATTTCTTCCAATGATTCATTGATATCAAAGAAATGAATTTCTTTGGAATTATGTCCAATTGCAAAAATTTTTTCATCTTGAGTAAACTGTGGTTTCCAACCATTTTGATGTTTGTTTGGCCACTCAACAATAACTTTATTCAAAGCAAGATTATAGATCTTCAAGTTTTTGTTCCAAGTGCCATTTTCTTTATTCAATAAAACTGGTTTACACCACATACATAAATAGCTGCCTTTGGGCGAAAAGAATATATCATAGACATCCTTTTCTGGAATAGTAACTAATTGCTCTGCTTTACCGTTGACGTCTAAAATTTTTACTTCAGTAGGCTGCGTATAAGCAAAATATCTTCCATTAGGGGAATACAAGGCTGATCGACACTCCTCTGTTGCCCTAGGCTCTGGTGTTATATTCTCGTAACTATGTATTAAGTCTACCGTTCTAGGTTGACGGCCTAATTGATTGTTAGTATAATGGCTCCTCTAGAACAAATTTTCAGATCATTGGCAACGCGATGAAGCCAAACTTTTGAACATAAAACATACAAAAAAACTCGGTTGTTGCAGACATTTCAAGAAAGCTAGATCTATCTAGATATAGTATATTATTTTAAAATTGCCCGATCTATCAACAACAAAGTAGAAAAATCTAGTGAAAACACTTGGATAATTCGATCAGAGCTTTTTGTTGACGCTTGAAAATGCTTGAAAGTTTCGGTTCTGGACAAAAGAAAAAAATTCATCACGTGGTTTAAATGCTTTATATTAAAAGGTTCATATGTTTAAATTCTATAGAATTTGCCTATTAATGGGAGGTAAATTGCCATCTTTTCATTCTCGACAGTCTTCCGAAGAATAGTTTTGTTTGTATATATTGAATCTGGAGGCCCTTTGTTTCTTTTGTAAATAACTACTTTATCAGGAAAACGACTCTCATTGAATATTTTTCTTCATAATTTCTATTGGGACATGTCTTATTGAAACCCACCCCTCTCCCTATCGTCGCCTTGGAAATATTCCTAAATTCAGAGCACAAATTCGTCTAGCACTTCAGAAACATTTCTTTTGCATTTTCACTGCTTGGGAACACTGATAATCCAGGTTCTATTTATGGTATTTTACCAGTCATCCAGATAGTATTATTTCGTTCCATATTTATTGGTATGCTCCCTAAACATGAAGTTTCCTCAGCCTTGAGTGTACCGAAGTTTTTTGTGGTACTATAGACATAGGTGCCTCTTCAACAAGATCCTCAATATATGAATTGCCTTAGTAGACATTCTATTCCAATAATCAGGAAAATAGGTTTTGGAGAGACCAACTCAAGATGAGTATTTTCAATTCACTGTTCATCTTAGGCCATTGACAAGCACGCCGCAGTAATTACGTTTTTCTAAAATATTTTCGAATGCTCTCAATCAAGTATAAATATTAAGAAACACTTTGCTGGAAGTGTCCATCACAGACGGAGGTCGAATCATAGTCTTTTTGAAATCACATATTGTAAAAGGTGATATCTTTACTCTCTTTGCCCGAGAAGTACTCATGTATACTCACTCACCTCCGTGTAAGGATGGTGATTGAAATCTTATCTTTTCGCTTTTGATTTTTGATCGTTGTCATACTGTCTCTTTGCTGCATATAGACCACACATAATATTATCTCAGGGTATTTACAAAGGCTAGCTCCGAACGTTATCTTAGCCACTGGTATTTGGCCTCTTCATATATAGTATAGTATAGAGGATATGAAATTGAGCCTGAGGACCATGCTCCATACAAATGCAAATTGATTTCAACCATATTTCATTCATTCATTCCTTCCTTCTATATAAATGCCATTTTGCGATTTATTCGCAACCTGTTGGTAAATCTGTAACATTTTCAATAAATTTACTCTTTGAGTACATCTTTCATAAATATTAGCTAGGCGTCTTGTTGCAACTTCTTTAGGTTCATAGCTAGCTTTGTTTTAATACGAATAAAACAAAAGTCACTTTACTTCTCCAAAATTAAAGTGTCCCGTTTCATTAGCATGATTACTAGCACCCATTTCTCCTACAAGAACCTTATAGCAATCCAAACATCTCACTCTAAATTTTGTAGTATTAGTAGAATAGTTCTTCAGTTGAAGTAACGCGCATAGCTCCTTAGCGCCTGAAATTATATTCTCTCGTTCACTTGATGCTATTAACCACTTAGTCTCATCCTTGGCTTTATGAAAGCTATCATTCGAAAGCTCGCTGTTAAGAGCCAAGAGATCGTAATGAATTCCACTGTAAATTAAAATTATGAACATATTTGGTTCATTATTTTCATTCTCGAATTTAATGATGTTTCCCAGTTCAATATCAAGGCAGTCAATTCTTATATTTAGTTCGGAAGCAAGGATCCCTAGCTCTATAGCCCCACCCCATGAGTTCTTCTTTTCAATCCAAGTACTATACTCCTCTGGCGACTTACCCAATACTATCTCGTTATACACATCAGGGTTCTTCTTTATATAGTTTCCCACAATTGTTCTAAAATACTTCGGTGGCAGAATTCCATCTTCTTTATACGATTCCAGACCATTCAAGGCATACGCTAAAGCATTGAACATACAAGAGTTATCATCGGGAACATTACGAAGAATTAAATACTTTTTCAAATCACTCAAATATACCGTTGGTATATCTAGACTTTGGTTGGTGCGTGAACCATTGGCACTAGACTTTCCCACATCATCACTCTGTCCTGTTATGTGAAACTCCACGATCAACTGCTCGCCGTTTCTTATCCCGTGGTCTCCTATTGACATTGTGGAAGCTGATAAATCTATCGAAACAGGTGGAAACCCTCTTTTAATATTCGCCACTTCTAGTTGTGAATTCTGATTTAAACTAGATGGCTCTGAGATGAGTTCTAAGAAAGAACCCAAGTCGGCCATCTCATCAACGGAATCTACTATTCTGCTCCCATACTTAGATTTGACTCTTAACTTCATGATTATATGATACTTCAATCTTTACTGCTATGATACCAATCGTTAAATAAGTTGGCAAGTTACACAAAACTATTCATAGGATGGTACTTTATTAATGCCATTTTAACGTTACCTTTTGTATAATCCGTGTTATATGCTTAATTAACTAAAGAAGTGAATGCTAAATAATTTGCACTGATGAGAATATTGTCAAAGATATGTCTTTTTACTTGCAAACTTGATATCAATACTCATTGTGCCATCTCAACTTGACCAGAAGGGTTATCATTTTGATCCACAATAGACATGTCGTCTATTTGTCCTTCCTTTTCAATTTGGGCTGCTGGAGCACCAATAATAATTTCGTCTAGATCTCTATTTGCTTGGTTTTTGAGTTTGTCGAACTCCTGGGCATTGCTTGCCTTATAATCCTCAAGTTTTTTGTAGTTTTCAACAGATTCAGCAAATCGCTCCATATTAATGCCCGAAGCAGCCTCTGCTTCTAAATTAGTATATGGTTTCAGCCTCAAGTCTTTTACTCTTCTCTTGTGTACCTTTCCTGCGGTATGGCGATTTAAAGCTAACTGATTTTCAAAGTATCTAGCACATTCAATGCAGTAGTACTGCCCAAGTCCAGGCTTATTTTCATCCAAAGGTTGATTTTTCAACTTCCAGATGGACTCCTTTGTCGCTAAATCACCATAAATCAAATCAAGATCTCTAGTTCTTCTTTTAGTCTTATATCTTTTAACGCTATATCTTCCCATTTTCGAGCGAACTTGGTTATCTGTACCTTAAAAGTGTTTTAGTTTCTTTATAATCACTCCTTGATTTTAGGGCCCATCGTTATTCTTTGTAGGCTACATGATGAGCTGAGAACATTTTTTTGGCCTGCACATACGTAGTTGGACTGTGTTATAATTTCAACCACTAGCGATTAAATCACGAAGCCTTGACGCAGACGATTCGGTTAAAGGGAAGTTATATCACGAAGCAAGATTGTCCAGAATTTGTGAAGGTATCTCAGCAAGCTTCTACTTAAAAATTCAGTTCCTGCTAACTAATGGGTTACCAAGCTATTCTAAAACTAATGTGCAAGAATTGGGAAAATTGAAGATCAGGTGATAACACTTTATGAAAAATTAACAAGTCACGATGTCACCTGATCTGAATGTGACCTAGCAGAAAACAGAACCTGTGTATACGTTGACCGGTTTTGTGTAGTAAAAAAAATATTCGCTTTCGTTCTGACCAAAATTTTCCTCACATAAAGGATTTTCAAGCCTATAGCTACTTTTAATTGTTAAAGGTATTATAGTAAATTAAGGTATGTGATTTCTTGCAACTAGTTGCATTACGTGGTATCAGTTCAAAAAGTATCTCAAGGTGATCTCACTGTACATCTGTGGCAGGTTTTTGTGTGGGTTAAAGACGTCCAGTGTGGGTGATTTCGATTTGTAATCATCATGCAAAATTTTAATGATGGCAATACAATTCCTTTGGGACTATAAATTTGGTTAGCTTCCATGTTTTTTTGATTAAGTAAGGTTACTAACAAGTTATAGACAAAATGGCTAGAAGACCAGCTAGATGTTACAGATACTGTAAGAACAAACCATTTCCAAAATCTAGATACAACAGAGCTGTGCCAGATGCCAAGATCAGAATTTATGATTTAGGTAGAAAGAAGGCTGCTGTTGATGAATTCCCATTGTGTGTCCACTTGGTCTCTAATGAGTTAGAACAATTGTCATCCGAAGCTTTGGAAGCTGCTCGTATCTGTGCAAACAAATATATCACCAAGATCTCTGGTAGAGATTCTTTCCACTTGAGAGTCAGAGTTCACCCATTCCACGTCTTGCGTATTAACAAGATGTTGTCATGTGCAGGTGCTGATAGATTGCAACAAGGTATGAGAGGTGCTTGGGGTAAGCCTCATGGTTTGGCTGCTAGAGTTTCTATCGGCCAAATTATCATGTCTGCTAGAACCAAGGACTCTAACAAGGATGTCATTATTGAAGGTTTGAGAAGAGCAAGATATAAGTTCCCTGGTCAGCAAAGAATCATTATTTCCAAGAAATGGGGTTTCACACCTTTGGATAGAGAGGAATACATTGCTAAGAAGACTAACGGTGAAGTCAAGGATGATGGTGCCTACGTCAAGTTCTTGAGCAAGAAGGGTCCTTTAGAAGAAAACTTGAGACAATTTCCTGATTACCAGTATGAAGCTTAAATGCTTTAACGGGTAGTTCGACATTTTCTTTGTATGTTTTTATAAAAAAAAGATTTAATTTAAAGTATCCTCCTTATATCGATGTCTTTTAGCAGACTTTCTAGTTGTAGGCCAAATCGCTTTAGATGCTTTTCTATATAAACGCTCTATTTGTCGGAACACGAGGAACGGAATTTAACTTTGCGCTGGCAAAATCAAGCTACGCGCTGTCATTATTTATATGCGCTGGCCGGTGTGTTGTCCAAAATAAATTTAATGCTTCCACGTATTTATAGACACCATTCCCAATACTAGTTAGTTGATTATAATTTCTTGTTAATTGCGTAATAACAGAAGATGTCATCATTTCCAGAGAAAGAAAACCCAAAAGTATTAGTCTTATTTGACGTTGATGGCACTTTGACACCTGCCAGGTTAAGTATTTCAGATGAAATGGAGGAAACTTTAAAAAAATTAAAGAAAAAGGTTGTTATTGGGTTCGTCGGTGGATCGGACTTCAACAAGCAAATTGAGCAATTAGGTCCTAATATTTTGACTGATTTTGATTATTGCTTTTCAGAAAACGGCTTGACTGCTTATAAAAAAGGAAAAGAACTCGCTTCTCAATCATTTATTGGATGGATTGGAGAAGAGAAATATAATAAATTGGTAAAGTTTATTTTAAGGTATTTGTCTGATATTGATCTTCCCTTTAGAAGAGGCACGTTTGTTGAGTTCAGAAACGGTATGATTAACGTTTCTCCAGTCGGTAGAAATGCTTCCACAAAAGAAAGAAATGAATATGAGAAGTACGACAAGGAGCACAAAGTAAGAGAGAAAATGGTTGATGCTTTAAGAAAAGAATTTCCCGACTACTCATTAACTTTTTCGATCGGAGGGCAGATCTCTTTTGATGTCTTCCCTACTGGTTGGGATAAAACCTATTGTTTGCAACACGTTGAAGGAGAAGGGTTCTCAGAAATACATTTTTTTGGTGATAAATCTTACAAGGGAGGTAACGATTACGAGATTTACAACGACAAGAGAACTATCGGACATGCTGTCAACTCTCCAGAAGATACAATTAGAATCTTGAATGAAATTTTCAAGTTGAATTAAGAATTATAATCGTTTGTTCTGTAGCTTTTTTGATTTTTATAATTTCATTTTAATATATACAGAAAACTTTATTTCAGTTTGTAAAATATTGCTGACCTATTCTCTCCAGCAACTATAACTTGTTCAATTCTTCCATTGGGGAGGATACAACCGTCAAGTAACTGCAACCTATTAGTAACAGGGTCATCAATCTTCTTTGCTAATTTCTTCTTCGATTTGAAATCCCAACTTTCTAAATCTTCGGGTTCCACTAACGTCGGCAATGGACTGGGTTTACTACTTTTAGCGGTCTTTCCATTTCCCAATTGGCCGAATTCGTTATCACCAAATGCTAAGACGTCCTTCTTGTCCCCTAAATTATTTAAGGTGATAAACACATGATTGTTTCCTACACTCACATCTCTGATACCAATGTGTTCGACTGATTGTTCTCTTTCATTGTATTCTGTCAAATTAAGCAACGACTTCAAGACATTTGGACTCGGACAAACATGTAAAAATCGGTTAATACCGAGCTGCCCTTTCAATCCATTACCGAAACTTAGCAATACAGTCTCTGAATCCGAAGAAGACTTATCTGAGGGAATCACTTGGGCTTCTACGTAAGATGTTTCATTCAGTGCAAAGACATTCTTTACATCGATTATATGAGACTTCAAGGGTACCGCATTCTTTATCACTTGAATCATGTCATCTTTATTTAATGCAATTTTTGGAAAAGGCTGACAATCAATCTTATAACCAACTTCATATCCACACTCTCCGAATGAATTTCTTCCCCAAGTCCAAATATTGCCCTCTTTATCTGCAACTATATTGTGATTCCTTCCACAAGCAATGCTTTTAATCATTCGACGTCTGAGACTCTTCGAACCGTTTTCGCTTATCAATTCATAGTTCAATAATTGTAGCTCAATTGGTATATTAGTAGGCATTTCTAAATCAACTGGATAAAATTTTGGAATACCGTACTGACCGTAATTTGAAGATTCTTGAGAAGTTTTCATTACGAAAACCTTACTCTTCTTATCAAGCATGAGCAAATGATTTTCACCACAGGAAATGTCAGTTATTTGATTCTCACGCTCAATTTTGTTAAAGAAAGATTCTTTTGAATAACCTAGCCAACTCCTATATTTCAAGGGTTCGAAATACGATACCTTTTTATCACCACGGGGGAAGTAAATAATATCTCCCCCATTAGTTAATAAGTATACGAAATCTGTGCTGATTTGACATTTTTCAATTTTGTAAGGTAGTTTTAACTCCTTTGGTACATCATGGAAATATTCATGGACCTTTCCTTTCTCATCAACAGCGAGCAAGTAGTCACCCGCAATTACGACGTCTTTTATTAGCATCCCATTGAAATAGCTCACTCTCTTAGGCAATTTGCTATCTTTACCAAACAAATATAAACCAGAAACTTCGGTCGATGATTCAAGATTTTTTACAAAGTCAGAATCTAGCTGTGTGGACAATTTTTTGATTAAAAACTCAGTGCCCTTCGTATGTTTCTGCGAATTATCGCTAACCTTAGAGTCGTCCAAATCGTACTTGAACTTATGGAGCGCTCTACTTTTGATTGACTCATAATTGATGATTACCTGATGGGCAGCAACAATAGATATCAACGCAAGAGCTCCAATACCAATTCCCTTGAGTCTCTCAAAGGTTTCGTACCACTTTTTATTCTTTTCTCTATTCTTCTGGTATTCATGGTGTACAATATGCATTTGTTGCTTATAATCCGCAGATCCTGGTTTTAAATCAATTAGCCTAGGATCATTTTCGATGATACGATTTATATCTTCTTGATCCGGATTTTCAAACTTTGCAATTTTTTCATGTATCTCTGATGTATCTAGTTGGCCTGCCTTCAGCAGATCGAATTTCTCATTAGTATTATCGATGGAGCTATCTTCAATCCCAAAGATATACTGTTTCTTGTGTTTATTGAAGTCATCGATAGATCTATATTTCTTGTCGTTGCTATAGAATCTTTGAAAACTTCCCGAAAAGTTAGAAATCGGAATAGCATTCCTTGTTTTAACAGATGCTACGAGCTTAAACCACCTTATGGTACTCATTTTAGTTAGCATTCTTTTTCTTATGGAATAAAATAACTTTGTGTAGCAATCCTTTCAATATATTATGAGTGTCATACAAAAATTTAGTGGTAACAACTTGATATCTTTACAAGAATCAAAAATGCATTATATAATCCCCTTTTCTATACTAAAGATTACTTCAAGGTCTTCATGTGCTATGAGAGTGAGACATTCAAGTTCACTAACTAAATTTGATACTAAGAAATTCGTACAATCTTTGGAATCCCAGGGAGGATTCACTCAGAAACAGGCTGAAACGGCTGTCAAGATAGTTAATATGGCTATTAATGATGGAATATCATCTATAACAAACAACCTCGTAACTAAGGAAACCTTGTCATCAATAGCATATCAACAAAAGGTAGATTTTGCAAAGCTAAAAGGAGAACTTCAAACGATGGATAAGTCTGAATTTACGAATTTAAAGAAAGAACAAGAAAAGCTCAGAACTGATCTCACGAATCTAAAAAATAGGCTCAAAGAAGAAATAACAAAGAGCCAAGCTGGCGTACGATTGGATTTAAATTTGGAGAAAGGGAGGATTAGGGAAGAAAGTTCAAAGCATGAGCTGAAAATTGAAGATACGTATACAAGGATAGATGAAGAAATAGCAAATATGCAGATGCAGATTAAATCTGTCAAAACTCAAGTTACTCAGTGGTTAATCGGTGTGTCGTCTGGTACGTTTGCGCTTATGTTAGCATTCGTCAGGTTTTTCGGCTAATTTTATAAATGTTGAAGGTAGTCAAAGAATACAAATATAGAAATGTTACTGCTACTGAGTTTCCTGTTCTGATATTTTATCTTGAAACCAATTAAGTTGATAGAAGATGTATTGTAGTAATAATAAAGATTAGCATCTATAGTAACAATAATGGTTTTTATTTTGTGTAATATACGGCGGAATTTTGCTATTATTATGATGTCTTAAAAGTAAACAGAACACTGTGTCTTCCAAATGTTGTTACGTGATGAATTCGTTGTATAACCATGGCATTAAGCAACAGCAACTTATAACGAAGGATTTATCGCAATTTGAGAAGAATTTATCCACTTCCCCCTTGTCATTGCAAGGATCTATTACTACATCGTTAACAGCATTCAAGAGAACTGTGAAAGAATTTAGTGACTTAGTGGAGCAGAGTAAAAGAGATGAGAACAATGGGAAGCAAGAAATAAGAGCGGCCAAATTCAATCAGGACTTAATTGATTTCACAGAAAAATTTGAATCATTAAAGAGACAAAGAGATGCATTGGTTCACACTTCCAATAGACAAGAATTAATGGGCCGTCGACACCATAGTAGCCAAAATGATAATAGCATTGCATCTGATAATCCATTTGATCAACAGCAAAGTCAAGAACAGGCTCAGCAATATATGTCGTATGAAGAAGGGCTTTATAATGAAAAGCAATCGCTCTCGCGAGGGACTCAGCAACTCGATCATATCTTAGAGATGGGTCAACAAGCATTCGAGGATATAGTAGATCAGAACGAAACATTACGGAGGCTCCAAGTACGATTTGAAGAAAGTTTGGTAACATTGGGTGTTAGTCAAAGTACAATTAGGTCTATTGAAAAAAGAGCAAAGCAAGATAGATGGCTCTTTTGGGGTGGAATTCTATTAATGTTCACCTGCTTTTGGTTTATATTAAAGCTATTCCGTTAGTTTAATTAATTTATTGCACTGAAGTAGTCATAGACCATCATTTAGAGTTCATAAGAAAGAAGAGAAGTGTACCCAAAAATGAATTTTCATGGTAAATTGCTGATTTTGAAGACAGATTCGGGTATAGGCATATAGGCATACAATTAGACTAGCCCCTTAATATATTCAAGTACTTATGCAATCGTATACTAAGACAATCGAATGGGTTTCGGAGCTTCAAATCAATCTAAGCTATTAAGAAACTTCCGGCATTTGAAGCTGCTACGAGGAATGCCGGCGCCAAATTTTTAACTTAGCTTGGAGAGATCATCATTATTACATGGTATGCATCACATGAGTCAAGGTACTAGGAACTCTCTCCTCCCCGTAACTCTCACTCCTAGTATTCATTTTTCAAAGCCTTGCGCTCGTTCTTTACCTTGCTTGCCCCACCATTCACCATTCAAATAAAGGATTGTCTCTATGTGGTGATCTAGTTGGCTCCCCCACAACTTACCCGTAACTATGCGTTTCTTGAGCTTTTTTCCGCAAGACGTCACACTTGAGCCCCCCTTAAAAAATGATTTTGAATCTCATGCTCCCAAAGTCTCGCCTTGACCTAGGTTTAATCACTTAAGTTTTCTCAGTTCTTGGAAGTTCCCCCCACAATAAGCCTACTCTCTTATATCTACCGTATACCTAAATAGGGACTGTTCGCTTCAGTACGTTAAACAATTAAGAGAAAAGTAGAAAATAAGATCTATTCAAATTACCCGATTAGGAATTTTGATGAGAAAACTGTTCCTAAGATGAACAGTTGCAAATTTCTCAATAGCCCGAATAGGAAAAGAAGCAGTATGATGCTCATGTGTCAACATATATGGCGTGCCATATATGATAAAGGTAGTTTCTTATAAGAGCAGAATTACTCGCCAAAGACTTTTCTTTTGAAACATCAAGCTAATTAAAGCATAAGAACTTAAGAGATCCTTTCCTTAACATTTATTTCGATTCTGATCGATTTATTCAAAAGAAGCGAAATACTAGGCAAGAAAATTTTAATTCCAAAATTTTACACCATTCAAAAACGATACTCTAGTCAGGCGCTAGGTCGGGCTCTAGTTTTAAAAAGACTTTAGAATTCAGTTCCTTCAAAAGTTGTTTTGTTATTAGGTTTATTTATCTCAACACTTTAATTCTTCTTTCCAATAATGAGAATATTAAATACTTTAATGCCCTGGGCTATAGCTGGCAGTATAGTTTCGGCCAGTGAACTTGAAGGATCACGTAATTTCAAGAGAAATGTACAGTACGTGACGCAAGTTACTACAGTTAATATGGATTTAGCGGCCTTTTTGGAAGGCTTGATAGGAACACCTACTTCGAGCACTACAGAAGTTGTTCCCTCCACTTTCAGTACAACGAGCACCACGGAAGCTGCTACAGAAGCTGTCAGTACCTCAAGCCCTAGCACTACCAAAACATCTGAGAATTTGAGATCATTTTGGGCTCAGTTGCTTGGCTGGGGAAGTGATGATGGGGGATCGTCTAGCAGCAGCCTTACTACGACGAGTTTAACTGCATCGAGCGCCGCTACTGGGGCTGGTTCAGATACCACAGAAGCCACAGATATAGCCTATACAACTTCAATTACATCAGCGTCGATTCCCAATGCATATACTACTACGTCAGATACAGAAACTTCTACTGGTTCCTCAGGTTCAACTCCCAGTAGTTCGGGATCGAGCTCCGGAGCTAGCATTTATGTTCCCAATTCTGCAGGTATCACCTACTCCCCTTATACAGAAAGTGGTTCCTGCAAAACAGCCAGTGAAGTCAAGAGTGATATGGAAAAATTATCTGGCGTTGGAATGATTAGGCTCTATAGCGTGGATTGCTCCGGTATAAACAACGTTTTGGCGGCTCTACCATCTGGCGCTAAACTTTTCTTAGGAGTGTGGAATATTGATTATAATGATCTCACGACTGATTTACAAACAATGAAAGAAGCCGTAGAGTCCTCTTCTGAGGGTTGGGATGCTGTTCACACCATATCAATAGGAAACGAGAGAGTTAATTCTGGCTTATCTTCAGTTTCGGAAGTAGTCACAGCTGTTCAAAATGCGAGGAAGTGGCTCAAGGCAAATGCAGCTGATTTTTCAGGGAAAGTAGTGACTGTCGATACACTTGTCGCTGTCATGGACAACACCGATTTATGTGACGCTTCAGATTATTTAACGGTGAACTGCCATCCTTATTGGGATGGTAGTGTGTTACCTTCAAATTCTGGAACTTGGCTTGAACAGCAAATTTCAGATTTGAAGAGCACTTGCAATAACGGTAAAGAAATTTTCATTACTGAGACCGGCTGGCCAACTGAGGGGCAAACAAATGGAAAATGTGTCCCATCGGAAGCAAATCAATTGGCTGCAATAAAAGATATCGTAAGCAAGGTTGGTGATCAAACTTTACTTTTCACTATGTATAATGACTACTGGAAAGACCCAGGTGACATGGACGTTGAGCAATATTGGGGTATTTTTGGTAATCCTAGCGCATAAGTGATATAGTACCGATATTATAGTTGGAAAGCAGTACTCAATGATGTATATACCCTAAATTAATAATTTAACAATAGCGATTCAAAACAGTGTAGCTCAATCCTTCAGAAAAACACCATATTATATGCAGGATTTGAAATGAACGTCAAACTGAATTATGGATGAAAATAACATACGATTTCACACTGTTTTTAGAGAACAAATCAAATTAAATTAAATAATGTCTTCAGATAGAGAGCGCAAAAAACTATCCACAAGATTAAATGCCTTGTTTGAGGGAATATATGAGTTGACTGATGGAAGTGGTCAAAAGATTAGTGAAACGTTTCAAAGATTACCTTTACGAACAGGTACTGACTACTACAAAATAGTATTAAACCCTGTTTCCCTTCATGGAATAGGCAGAACTATAAAAAAATCTGGGTTCGACAATGCGCAAGACTTTATTAATCAGTTGGCCCAGATCACCTGGAATGCGAGGTTGTATAATGTCAAAGGATCTAAAATATACAATGAGGCTTTAATTTTAGACCACTACATTACAGATAAGGTTATCCCTAAATTGCAAAACGACAAGGCTATTGTTAATCATCAATATCTTTATTATCCTGATTTAGGTCCATTACCTGAGGAAGACCGACCCATTCAGGAAAACGGATTTGAAGAAGAAGAAGAAGAAGAGGATGATTATGATGATTATTCATCTAGAACAACAAATCCTGCTCCTACGGATCATCACTACAAGGCACTAATGGCTAATAATTTGCTAACGAATAGGTTACGTGATAATTCAACGTCCCCGTTTCAGGCAAAACAGCATTTAGAGACAGGGATTAGGAGAGGTCGTCCTCCGATTATTGATAAGCCTTTTGAAACTCGTATAAAGTTGATTTTAAAGCAAATGAAGAAGTTACGTGATCCAAACAACCCCAGTCACCCATTAACGACACATTTCGATAGATTGCCGGATCAAAGGGTACTTCCTAATTATTATCATGTAGTTGCAAATCCTATCAGTTTAAATGAGATCCGAGCAAAGGTAAGAACAAGAAAATACTCGAACGTCAATCTTTTTTTAGCTGACTTGAGCTTGATGTTTCAAAACACTAAGTTGTATTACTCTAATGACCAATATTCAGAGGTTTTGAGAGATTGCTTAACATTTGAAAGTGAAACGAACCATATCATTGAGCAAGAGTTAAAAAGAAGCGAGAAAGATTTATTGGTTTCAAATACTTCTGGAAATGATGGAATAATTAGAATTCCGTTAGACTCAATAGAAGTTAATGGATACTCGTATCGAATTGGAGATTGGGTTTTAATTAATAATGCGAATGAACCAAGCAAACCAACGGTTGGTCAGATTTTCCGCTTGTGGTCGACCGAAGATGGAACTAAGTATACGAATGTATGTTGGTATTATCGCCCAGAGCAAACATGCCATAAATTTGATCGCTTATTTTTCATTAATGAGGTGTGTAAAACTGGGCAATATCGTGATCATTTAGCTTCCGAAATAGTGGGGCCATGTTATGTCATATTTTTGACGCGATATCAAAAGGGAGATCTTCCTGAAGGAGTAATCGCAGAAGGTTGTCCTTGGTTCATATGCGAGTTCAGGTATAATGAAAACAGTCATATATTCAACCGTATTAGGACTTGGAAAGCATGTTTGCCAGACGAGATTAGAGATAAATCGGAGCAGCCTTTAGTTCCATTATCGGAGCCACGTAAGCTAATCAAGTATGAATCCCCAATCAAAGATCTCTTACCAGCAGGAGCTGACATTAATATGCCTATCCCTGAGCCAACTCCAGGACCCAATGCGAATAGCCCACCAATTGTGGGACTGGTGTATTTGAGACCTCCCAGTGAAGAGGATGAATTGGGTCAATACATCTCGAGTCCTAATGTTACCGCTAGCCCTGAGAATGACGATAGAGTCAATAATCGTAGAGCATTTTTGTTTACTCCGGTACTGCAACTAAAATTTGGCGGGGGTCTGAACATGTCCTATTCCATAATGAACTCAAGTAATCCTGATATTGAGGATAAGTCATATAATTCTAGCGTGACAAGATACAGACAGCTCTTGCAACAACAGCAGCAACAGGTTCAACATTACCAGCAATCAAGGCAACATACTCCTTCTGTGAAAAGAGCTCACACCCCTACCTCGGGTGGCGCTATAATGTCTCAAACTGGTGCCTCTTATCATACATCTACATCTGCATATTCCACTTTAATCAATGGAGGTGTGCTTTCCTACACCTTAGCAGATGAGGATAATAAGTTGAGTGAAATTAGTGATGGCTTCAACCTTCGAAAGAGAAGGTTGGAGGATTCAGAAGAGATAAATGAACTCGTTTGGTACAGAGCTCCACCTCTACTAGTGAACAACAGAGTAGTTTCGGATGGTAGCATTATTTTAGGTCACTCTGCTCAATACGTTGCTTGGAAATTAAAGAATCTGAGTACATAGATTTTATATTAGTAAATATAATATGTTTCATCTCGCATAAAATTTTAGTGAAATATTTAATAAATATGTTAATTCCACCCAGAAATGAGCAAGAATTTAGTTGAATTCCAAGATCACTTGAAGAATTCTAAAAGAATAGTTGCCTTGGTGGGAGCTGGATTATCAACTTCTTCTGGATTGCCAATTTTTAGAGGATCACAAGGGCTATGGAAGAACTTCAATATGATTGATTTGGCCACACCCGATGCATTTTATATAGACCCAGGCTTAGTTTGGCAGTTTTATTCATGGAGAAGAATTAATGCATTAAAGGCAAAGCCAAATAAGGGCCATTTGTCTTTAGCCAGACTATCAAAACTAAAAAATATTGACTTTATTACAATTACTCAAAATACTGATGGGCTACTGACAAGAGCTGGCCATAGGAAGGATAAATTGTACGAGATTCACGGTTCACTATTTGACCTCAGATGTACAAGTTTTTTGTGCAACTTCGTTGACCATGATAACTTTAAGCATCCTTTAACAGCTGCTTTGTCTGATACAGAATTTGAATACGATAGAAGCAGAAAACGAAACTTAGAAGAGGATACAGATAATTTGTCTCCTCAAATAGCGCCTGTCAAGCAGATTTTAGACAAGGATCTCCCACAGTGTCCTGTTTGTAAAGATGGTTCTCTACTACGTCCAGGCGTTGTTTGGTTCGGGGAATCCTTATCATTGACTACGCTAGATAAAATCGATAATTTCATAGAGCTGGACGAAGGAGTAGACTTGATAATGGTGATAGGAACCAGTGGCACTGTGTATCCTGCCAATAGTTATGTCGACAGAGTTCGACTTAAAGGAGGAAAAGTTGCGATATTCAATACTGATATTGAGCCCGAAGTTTTGGAGGGTAATGTGAAAGACACATGGGGCTTCAAAGGAGATGCTGCAGAATTACTACCGATGGCTTTAAGTCCTCTAATAGGTGAAATATAGCGGTTTGATCTACACGAAAGTTGCATAATGCATATATGATAAGGGTGTATAAGCATCTTTCGACTTTAATTATATTATAACGATATCAGTCAGTTCAATTTCAGTCTTGACGTATTATTCATCCAGGAGAATATTCTTGAAAGATTTAATTTCGTAATGAGAATCATCAGAGTCTTGCACTAAAGAAAAATATGAATCAACAGATGAAACATCAGAGCCAGCTGAGTAACGTCGATTCAGATTCAAATGTAAATCCTGAGATGGCTTTCGTCTTTTCTGCTGGCAGGATACCCCCATGCATTGGGTAGGCGAAGCATCTAAGTCGGATCTGACAGATGTTTGAATAGGTACAGATGAAGTTGACAGGTGTCTGTTTCGCTTGTAGAAAGGATTACCAACACATTTTGAAGGAACAGAGTGTCTTCTTCTTAGTACAGATCTTTCTGAAAAATTCGTGTCAACCACATTTGAACGTTTGACAAGCTTATTGCGCTGGAATTTTGCAATAGTATTTATGGAAGCAATTGTCACAGATGGCTTCAACGGTGGCCGCATATTTGACAAACTTTGGGTATAATTATCATCTTTCGAAGTGAAACTAGGTTCTAAGAGGAAGCTTTCGCTCTGAGTAAAGGTTGAGGTGCTCCCAAGTAAAGGAGAAGATAAAGTCGATTTTTGCTCTTCATCGTAAGTCTTTGGATCACCAGTCAATGGTATTGAACTTATGTCCTTATGCATGTCATGAAGAGATACCCCTCCGGTACCATTTACCACTTGATTGTAAGATTCCATGTAACGAACATCAAACTCTTCCAAAAAATCTTCTATATTTAATGATTGCATTATAGGGTATAACTATTGTGCTTCCAAGAGCAAACTATCTGACATACAGAGTAGTCGATTAGTTTATCTTAATAAATAAATGAATTGCAAAATTTTGAACCAACAAATATAAAATAATATCCAGTGTTATCTAACTCTCGTAACTAAGAGAAACATATATTTTGCCAAGTGGATGTGGTAATCTATATACTCAAGAAAAAAAGAAAAAGACCTATAATAATTGAGCCGCCACACCGTAGTTTTAACCTATTCTGAAATGAAAAAAAAGAAACCCCTTTATGCCTAGTCTAAATAGGTCAATGCATTTGAACGATGATTTGTCAGAACGTGATACAAAAAATAACATGAGTTATTCGGTCGCCAGTTTTCGACACTATTTCTATGTGTCTCTATCAGGTTAAATTCTATTAATTATTCTCAATTCGGTAGTTTTGGCGATATGTGCTAAACACTTCCCAGACGTTTGCCAATCAAATTTGGTCCTGCGTAATCCTTAAATCGCATTGTCCAAAGCGTTTTCTTTTAAAGGTACTGACAGGTGAAATTGACACAAGCACTCCCCCGAGTCGTTTGACGACTACAAAAATGTTATCTCTTTAACACAGAGGGCAAGGATTTACGGAAATAAAGCCGTAGAAAAGAAATACTGAAAGAAAACCTAGGAGACCTTTTTTGGTCTTCACGAGCTTCTTTGTGTACTCCACAATTCGTTGCCTCGCTATGGCCTGGTCTGTGGACATTGATATTATTATTCGCCCCGCACCTTCTCTAATTCTTATCTAATTATTTGAAAGTACTGCTGCTAGGAAAGCACGCTACGATATTCTTTTAGATACTGCAACTTCACGCATATGAGATTTCATAAGGCTTGGGATAGATCTTTAACACTGCAGAAGGTGCTTTCTGCGTCAAAGTTCCATTTTCGGGAGTAGTAATACATCCGAGTTTCGCTCAACGAAAAGGAGTACAATACAAGCGTAGAAATGATTACATCGGTGTACTTTTACAAGGAGTTAATTCGGTGACTATGTTTTTATAAGAAAATTCGCAATCGGGGGGAATGAAATATAACTCTTTTGTGCTTAATTTCCACGTATTCCCGGTTCGTTCAAAAGCTCCTCATCTGTCTTATCGTAATGAACTTTGTGGTCTTTTGTGTTTCCATCGTTGATGCCATCGGGTAACCCAAGTACTACGTTGGCATCCAAAAGGGCCTGATTTATAAGCCAGAGTCTTCTTTTTTCCTTTACGGCATCTCGCAACAGATTCGTCGCTATTTTGTTTATCTTTTTTGCTGTATTTAATTTCTGTCTCAAGCTAACATAAACCTGATTTAGCTCTTCCAAATCCTCTATGTCATCTATATCATTTTCGGTGTCTTCAAGCTTGGAAAAGTTTTGATATCTTTTGTGGGCCATCTTGTACTGCCTGGTGTTGAGAGGCATACTATTAACAGTACTCAAAGTGGCATCTTCCTCTTTCAAGATATCAATAAAGTCCTGAGAAAACCACCAAGGGTTCTTTGATTCGTAATCCTCCTCAACTAAATTCAAATATTCCTTTTCTGACATTTCATTTTGGTTGTTTACAAAAGGCTCCATTTTGTTTTGCCTCACTTTATCTTTTATGAGAGTCAACGCATCCTTAGCCAGATGTAAGTCATGAACCCCTTTGACGTGTTTTGCTAAAGCGTCTGATCTTGTAAAATGTTTTTCACATTCTGGTATTGGGCAAAAATATGGTTTCTCCCCTGTATGGGTACGGCAATGTGATATAAGTGCGAATCGAGACGGCTGCTCAATACCATACCTTGGACAGCCCTCCCACTGGCATGTATAACGAATCGGAGTTGTAGGAGTAAGATGTGCCATATGTGCTAAATGCTTAGTATTCAAGTGCTCCACTAATGCAGTTAATGTAGGATAATTCCTTCTATCGCACCCAGACCATTTGCAACGATAATCACCTTGTGAGTCATCTATATTACTTTCCCTCTCGCTCACGTCGTTTAAAAGACTTTCTTTTTCTATATCTCGATTAATTTCCAGTTTTATTGTAGATTGTTCTTGTTTATTAGCTTCGTTAGAGGCTGTAATATTACTCGATATATCTTCTTCAGTACTCGACATTTTGGAGTCAATTTACAAATAGTAGTAGGTTAATCCCTCTAGATTAAGTTGAAAAGTCACAAGTTATGAAAGATAATCACTCATTCGCTACTTTTCTCACAATACTTTCAATTGATGTAGAGCGAAAAATGAGACTGCCAGCTTCGAAAAATTTCAAACGCGAGATTTAAGTCTAAGGATGGTCACTTCAATGTGACATGCTAAAATATTTAGAAGATATATTAATGTCTATACAGGTACTAAACTAAGTCCTCGTCCAATCTAGCGGCAGGGTTGGTTTCAATAAAGTCCAATGAGACTTTATGACCAACTAGCTTTCTGATGTTTGAAACACCATATTTGATCATAGTTGGTCTTTCTAATGACAACCCCCAGCCCAAAACTCTCAAATCTTTCGGCAAACCCATGGGTTCCAACATTTCTGGTCTAAACATACCAGAATTACCAATTTCCACCCACTTTTTCAACTCATTGTGGTAGGCAAAGATTTCCATAGATGGTTCCGTATATGGATTATAAGCTGCTTTAAATCTCAAGTTGTGAACACCCATCTTTGAGAAAAAATCGTCCATGAAGCCAATTAAGTCACCAAGAGTGATATCATAACCAGCTAACACACCTTCAACCTGGCTGAACTCGGCTAAATGCGTCGCATCAACTGCCTCGTTACGGAAAACTTTATCAATTGAAAATAACCTGGAAGGTTTTGGATTTTTGGCCAATTCTTTCAACATGTTGGCGGAAATAGCAGTTGTGTGAGTTCGTAAAACCATCTTTAAAGACTCCTCTTCTTTCCATGGATACCTATAACCAATTGAGCCAAATTTACCGCCCTGATGAACGCTCTTTATATTCTCAAGATATTCATTATCTTCTTGCATCTTCCCTCTTGCGGGATCTTTTATATAAAAAGTATCCTGTAAGTCACGCGCTGGGTGCTGTTGTGGGACAAACAAGGCATCGAAATTCCAGAATCCAGTTTCAACATATTTATTGGAAGGCATTTCTGTGAATCCCATAGAGAAAAAAATCTGTCTGAATTCTTCTCTTATCTTATTAAGAGGGTGCAAGGCGCCAGCATTTGGGTATATACCTTCAGAATTGAAATTATATGGCTTGAATTCAACATCTTTCCACGATCCTGTAGATACCATTTCAGATGTGATGTCTGCTTCGTAACTCTTGATCTCTAAGGCAAATTTCTCCCCTTTATCAACTTTATATCCAACTATCTTTGTTAAAGAAATTAATTTTCTTTTCTTCAATTCAGATAATGCTTTCTTATCTGGTAAAGTACCGGTTTCTTTGATAGTTTTCAATTCCTTAACAACTACATCTTCTGGAACTTTTGAGACCTTTGCGACAAGCTTATCGCCTTCTTTACCTAACCACTGATTTTTGAATGCTTTACCTTGTCCGACTGCACCGGCAGGGCCCAATTTTGTTTTCAAATCATTGATCGTCAATGCGCTCAACGAGTTCAAAACTTCTTCTACAACTCTAACCTCAGGGGAGCCATCCGACAAAAAGCCTTCCGCTTCTTTACTTAAAATCCATTTATCGGTTTCAATCTTTTTAAAATCGACCATATTCTTGGCCCAGAGAGACGTCAAGCTAGAATGTAAAGTGTTTGCATCGATACCACCAAAATCCTTGGTATGCAACGTATTTTCTATTCCATCATATTGGTCCACCGCCTTTAAAATCCTCAATTGCAAGTCCGACATGCTATAGGATATTACTTGAAAAGTAGTATATTTATGACCCTCGATGTTGCTTAGCGTCGATATCGCTATATTAAATTATGAATCATTTTTGACTCAAAGATACGTTTGTGTAATTTCCAAATTTTTTTCCAGATATATGGTGTCACTTTTTACGCTAAGTTTGATCGCCTCGGTATTTGTTATACCCACATGTTGCTCGAGAAAGATTGGGATAGTAGCAAAGTATTTTCTGATTCATTTCCTTCAAGAGATTATGTAGCAACGGCAATATTTAGACGCAAAACAGAATCCAACTAGACTTGCTTAAGCAACAACAAAGAATAGAAAATATATATGCAGATGATCACTGTAGCTGTGTTACATGCCACCCCGCGACCTAAGAAAAGGTCGTCGTAGCAAGCTCTCGCGTAAATATAGCAATAATGCTACATTGTATAAAGGACATCAGGAATGCTATGAGGCTGAAGCCGACCTCCTGGTAAAGTGTGACCTATTAGAGCACAACGACCACTGATTTTGCAATTTGAATTGCTAGAGAGAGATCGTCCCCTGCGCTCGCGAAAATAATAGAATGACCGGTTCTGTTGTCGTTAAATGAGTGGCTGAGCAAATTATCAACTTTGTCTTTTCAGACCATGACTATTTAAAGGCAACTTCAATCGTTGCAAAAGAGATTGTATTAAACCATTATACAAAGATTATAAAAAAAATGGCTCTTACATGTTCAGATCTCATTAAGCTAGTTGCAGCAGTTATTCTTCCACCACTTGGTGTGTTTTTAGAGAGAGGTTGCTCGAGCTCGCTTTTCATCAATATTATTTTAACGTGTTTAGGATATATTCCTGGTATCATACATGCAGTTTATGTCATTGCTCGATATTAATGACTTATAGTTCTATATCATGCAACTTACGGTTTAATTTACGATCCAGTCAATCCATGATAAGAGGAATTAATATCCCCAACTAAGAGAATATACACTCGATTTATAGAGAAAGTTCTATCTTGTTAATGTCATAGTTTGTAAAATTTTTAGTTTTTAGATAAAAGAATATATTTTTCATTTACCATCAACCTCTGTGAAACATACTTTTTAGCTTGCTTGGATCATAAGGACTCTGGGCGGGACATAGATTGCTTTTGGTTTCATTAAGTAAAGAATAATTCTGCATATAAATACAAATATTTTTATTTTATTTTGCGCTATATTGGTTATTTTACGTACTGGTAAAGCTCATCTCATATTGTACAGTCTAGTGAATAAAAGATTCTAAAGTCAAGAAGTTTAAAATGGCACCTCATAGATATAATGAGCCAGGGGTCGTAGAGACTTCGGAAACTGAGCTCATATCGGGAACTGAGTCTCAGTCGTCTGACCAGAGCCACATTCGAAAGCAATATACTGATACTTCAGTATCCTTGGAAAGATTTTTTGATCAGTTGTCGGAAGAGGTCAAAGGAAGTCAATCAGACAAATTAAAGGCAGATGATTTGGAGGAAGTAAAGGCATCTTTATCAAGACTACCTAAAATTGAATCAAATTTGGAAAGGAACTTAGAGAAAAGAGTCTCCCAGAATGATAGCACCAAAAGTATCCTAAAGCTTCATGATCCTATTCAGCTTAAGGTTCCCAAGAAGAAACAGGAACAAGACGCGGGAGACAAATGGTTCAACATTAAGGAGCCTGAGATCACGCCCAGTATGAAAAGAGACCTAACTCTTATTAAACAAAGAGGAGCATTAGATCCAAAGAGGCATTATAAAAAAGACAAAATGGAAATTTCAAAATTTTTTCAAATGGGAACCATTATTGAAGGCAACACAGAGTTCTATTCGTCAAGGTTATCTAATAAAGATAGGGGAAACAATTTGGTGGAGGAGATATTGAATGATGATGACTCCAAGAAGTATTTCAAGAGGAAATACTCAGAAATACAACAGAACAAAACAAGCGGTGGTAAGGCTCATTACAAGAAATTAAGAGACAAGAGAAAGAAGTTTTGATTAATCGACTCTATATATTTTTGCATTTTCGCACGTTGATTGTGTGTATTAATAAACATTTGAACTAAAAACCAAAATTAAGCTCTTGAGTTGTAGAATCGGGTTATTGGAACTTACAACTGACTGATATAAAGTATTAATTTTCTTCTAAGCCGGCTCTTCTAAAGACTTCCAGTCTAACTTCGTCCCATAGTCTCTTTTTCTCATCCTTCGAAAGTTTTACTCTTGGTCCATCTGCCCGTTTTAAAGACTTCTTAATAGAATCAGTTTTCTGCTTGTATTCATAAGCTGTTGTTGCAGCAGTAGCCAAGTTAATCAAATAGTTTCGCACAGCAATTTCTTTGAATTTGAACTTCAAAAATGATTGTTCCCCAGACGTTATTGGGGTTGTACTGTCCCTTCGCGTGGAATTAATCTGCAAGAGCCTCGATTGCTTGACGGAAACTTCAGCAACAGATCTTTTAAAATGAAAGTCGAGATTATGCTCCTGGTATAAGTTTGACGAGAATAACGTGTAAATCAATTCAGTATCTGTAATATGTGGTTGAATTAAAACAATATGGCATATATTTGCCAAATCTCCAACTAATTGAGGAAGAGAGCTTGATGAGTAACTTAGCTCTGGGATTGCTGAGACTGAAGGCAACAGCGTAATTATTAACTTACACCTAGTGACATTCAAGTTCCAGTCTACCAAGGATTCAGGAATATTTTGATACTGTAGCTCAGACCCCAAAGATATTTTATATAGCTCTCCGACATCCATCTCACTATTGTTAGCTATGGTTCCCATTTCTGAGCTCTGCTCTAAATAAAACTTCTCATGCAACGCAATGTCGTTTACCAACTGCTCAACAGTAGTCGACACTGGTTCTGAGTCCTCGGGTATAGTAGCGGTTGAACTTGAATATATTGAAGGAGCAGATCTGACAGATCGCTTGTTATTTGAGAAAATGCTAGATGACAGTGACTTATGCAGCTGATGTTGTTTATTGTATTGAACTTGTGAAGGAGCAGACCTAATCGAAGTGACCCCGGACATCATCAGTGGAGGAAGCTGTTGATAAATAGCATTCCTTGCCAGTTCCTTAAATTGACTAGGAGCATTAGACTGCCCTCTGGGTCTTCCAAATGGAGCCCCAAACATCCCACTGCTGTACTTTTTACCGAGACCCCTTTCAACGAAATAGAAAAATGAAAAAGACAACGAAAAAAAAAAAATCTGGAGAAGCTACCTTTGACAAATTTTGCCGGATTATCTGATATATAGGAAAAACTCCGCGTGATCCTGGGGTACTTCGTAAATCGTTGAAATATGGGCTAGCCAATTTTTATAAAGATTTACGAGATACTTTTGTCCGGGACTTAAATAGGAGAGTTGTGCTGGGATATGCATCCATGGCTATTATGGTTATATTTGACGCTAACAAACCATCATTCTCTAATCCCTAGTAGCATTAGCCCTGTGCCAATATATATATTAATATATTCAGCAATTTTTGGTGTGTACATAAGCTCTTCATTCTGGACTACTGAACATTAGTTCTGAAAAACAATAATTTCAAAGGGTACTAAAGGGAGATTGAAATCCGCAAGATGTCAACACTAGAGGAATTAAGTTCCGAAGATTTGGGATTCAAGCTCTCAACAAGAGAGCATGGCCTTAAAATCTTTGAACATGGTGTTGACTTACAAAAGGCGATTGTCGATGACTTGCAATTGCTTGCAATTGCAAATATCAAAGGCTATTTCGTTTGTTCAAATACATCTGCTATTCTGTATGGTAATATAGATGCTATAGATGTGGATAATACTGATCAATCGTTCGATATCATTGAAAATGTGGGATACGTAACTCAAATATATTTTGATTGCGAAGAGGCAAAGGTCCTTGTTATATCAGATCACAGTTTGAAGTACATTGATACTGTTGACTTATTTGGCCCAGAGAACTCCAAATCCTTGAAGGAGCTCGAAGTCTTGAAAGAATCAGATGTAGGAAATGTTGCAAGTTTTCAGCCTTGTCCTCTGAGATCAGATTCATTAGCAATTTTAAATGACAAAAGGGATCTTTATGTGGTTCAAGGAAATTTGGTAAGAAAAATTCATGAAGAAGTATGCACTTTCTCTTGGGACTCTGAAGGAAACATTTTGTATGGTGCTAAGAGCTATATAATTATCGATTCCCCGACAGGAGATAAACGAAGTGAAATACCAATTTCGTTTGAAGATTTTGAAGATTTTGAAGTACTGGAATATAAGGTGGTATATTTAAAGAGATTAAACTCTGATTCTTTTTTTGTGGTATACGATCAAACTAATATAGCCATAGATGAGCACAATGTCAGATCTTTTATTATAGAGAAAGATGAAAGTGACAAAGGGAGCGCAAAAGAGATTGATATTGCACCTCCGTTTGGTTCTGCGTCTCGTGCATCCACATATTATATCGTTTTTTTGTCAAATTGGATCCCTGAAAATGACCTTTATTTTGTGACATCATCCTTGACCACGGATGTGGGTACTATATTAATAGGAAAAGATCGAAAATTGGTATCTTTGATCCAAGCCGAAGATACAGACCGTGCACAGTTTCCTATTGATGAAAACTCAGGTGATGATGCTTCCTCTATTGGCTTTGCAATTGACTTAACTGGTACAGAAACTATTGTAAAGAGTCCATGTAATGGCGTTGAGGAAGCTAAGGGGGTCTTGCCACGCTTATGGGCTTTGACTCATACTGGCAGGTTAATGAGTTGGTGGGTCTTTGATAAGAAATGCATCATGGATGAAAAGCTTACTTTAAGTCGGCCTTTGGATTTAATAAAGACAGTTGCCTCAAGACTGCATGCATTTTCAGAGGAAAGTAATATGAATAGATCGGGAGCTACAAAATCTTCTCTTGGAGATTCATCAACCACTTCAGCAATCAAAGATTCAAGTAACAAAACCGTAGACGTTCTCGAGAAGTCAAACCTGGTGGAAAATCCTTTTGGTTCTTCTGTCTCTAATGTGTTTAACCATAAAATAAACTCCATAAACTCAGACAAAGAACATGACGTATCAGAGAAGTCTGGATCTGTGTTCAAAGAATCATTACCAAATGTTGAGATTGATGATAGGAGATCCACATTCAATATGTCATCTCCATTCGGTAATTTGGGCAAAGATGGCCCTCATTCCATAAAAAGTGCTCCCAGTTTTAATGATAGCTCTTCAGTATTTGGAAATGCTAGTCTTGATACTAAAAAAGTTGGATCCGATGGTGGCAATTCGGGCTCTACAAAGGAGGATATTCGGTCAAACTCCAAAGAATCTCCGGCAGTTGGTTCTGGTTTTGGGTCTTCGGGCTTTGGGTCTTCTTCGGGCTTTGGTTCTTCTGGGTTTGGCCTGTCAGCCGTTGGGTCTTGGGGTAACAGCTCATCTGGTTTCGGTTCTTCTGGCTTTGGGAAACGTCAACTGGAGCCTGAAACTAGAAAAAATGAAGGGAGTAAAATCGAATTTGGGAAAACTGGTTTCTCTTCTACCCCTGTTCATAGTGAGGTCGGATCTTCTATATTTGGTCAAAGCAATTTGGGTCAAAAACCCAAGGAACCAGCAGCTTTTGGCTCGTCCAGTTTCGGCGAAACTGGGTTCCAATCCAAGTTTGGTATTTCTTCCAGCTTTGGATCGAAGAGCAACGAAACTAAGCCTACGTTTAAACAGATGGGTGCGGAAAATGAAACTTCTAAGAAAAGCGCAGGTTTTGGTACTTCTAGCTTTGGAAGCAGCACTTTTGGACAGTACTCTAATCCACAGGTTTCTGCGGATGGATCTAACTCCCCATTTTCTGCCCTTAAAAACAGAAACTCGATGTCCTCTCCGTTTGCGGCTTTGAGTCAAAGAGGGAATCATGTCATTGATGATGATGGTACTAATGTCTCAGAGGCAAAGGAGCCCGAGAGATCATTACAAGATGTAAATAATTTGAGTATTTCACAAGAAGGGTCGTTGAAGAATGAAAGTATTTCGTCTAAGGATGTGAGCAAGGATCTTACTTTTGATAACTTTGGGGAAGCTTTGCAAGACTCATTGAATTTTGGCTCTAATGATGTGGATTCATCTGATAACGAGACTATGGATTCTGAAGAGTCTTCTCCTAGTGGTAGTTCCCCAGAATATCTCAAAAAGTCTAATGTACCAGTGGATAGTAATAAATCGCATCACATTGGACAAGAAAGTTCTCGAGAAACCGGTGACATTGAACGCAGGAGAGATTCTGAACCTGGCAATGAAGAATTGGGCCAAGGAGAAGAGCTGGATGAGAATCAACATAGCTATGAGGAGAGAGAAAGTTATGGGAGAGAAGATGACGAAGAAAAAGGAGAAAAAGGAGAAAAAGGAGAAAAGGAAGAAAAGATAGAAGAGAAAAATTCAGAAAGTAACATTCTAAGTAAAGAAAACGAGACAGGTATAAGTGAGAGTGGAACGAATATTGAAAAACCAGTTTTTACTCCTCCCAATGAAATTGTGAACCAGCGTGGCCCAATTTTTGTTAATAAACTTTCAGATGATTCTAAGGCGTCTTCTTTGAATGTGCCTGAAAAACATACAAGCGATCTCGATACTCACTATGCAAGTAAAAATGATATGTCGCCATTGAGTGAAGACAAGACAAATTTAGAGGAAGAAAAGGATGCCCAAGAATTACCTCATACCCTGTGTGGATTTCTACAGTTTGATGGGTTTACATCACAACCAAAAATTACAGCTAGTGAAACGCAGCAAAAGATTGTTGAAATAATTGAAAACACAACTGGGTACTTAGCAATTCTATCGAAGAATGTCGATCTTTTGAACAAGTTTCTTTCGTCTCACTCACCTTCGGAGAGAGATACTTTTTCTGCTGAGTCTCTCTTTTTTCCAGAATCATGGAAACTTTCATCTGCCCCACATTTAAGTGAATTAGCTGGCAATAAGAAGTCAAATATTGAAAGCGACTTGAAGGAGTTACGAAATCACGACTCTAGTCTTACGGAGTTGACGCAAAGAATTCAAAGAAATCAAGAAGAAAAAATCTTTTTAGACAAATTGATAAGTGATTTAGCATTGCTAGCAGATAACTCCTCTCGTCCTATTTTAAACGAACGTCCCTTGGATTTGCAAAATCAATTAATGCAAAAGCAGTTACGCCAAAAACTTCATAACATTAAGTCTTTGGAGAAAACGCTTCTCAGTAAGATGATGCCTATCAAAGCCAAAGTCTCCTTCACCTATGATTCAGTTACAAATATTGAGAAGGTCATTTTTCAAATCAACGAACGTGTTCTCAAGCATCTATATAATATCGACAATTTGGCGAAAAGTGTCAACACGCTTAATATCACCGATAGTCAACCGGAAGTACATCCTAAGGAAGATTTAAAGAGCAGCGTCTTAATTTCCGCTAAATTTAAATTATTCGATCAGTTGCGTAGCGCCAAGGTGACTCCAAGATTAGTAGATTTAAATATGAAGCCATGAAGATTCCCTGATGGTGGATCTGCGTTTACGATTTTTAAATATGATGATAAATATTTTTATTTTCGCGAGTGTAAACAAAGAGTAAAATTTCGATAGATAATAGGAAGTTAAAACTACGCTGATCAATCAAAAATGGTTGATTTATTAGGATCTAGGGTTTCAATTCCTGGCACTAGGTGTTATGGTATACTTAGATACTATGGCCCAATTGATGGGAAAATTGGAATATTTGGTGGTATTGAACTTGTGGGACCGATTGCAGCCTCACGAGGTAAAAACTCAGGCGCTGTAGATGGTAAGCAATACTTTGAGGTAGAGCACCCTATGACAGGTTTATTCTTACCCCTTGAAAGACTTAAATCAGTGAATCCTCATCTATCTCGCCTTAATTCGTCTGTTCAAGGTAATGATCAAACTGAGATATCTGATATCACTGACACGCCCTCTCCTACTTCGAGAGGTACAAGAGTTCCAGCTTCTTTCTCTACGCGTGGACAACAGAAGATTACTATCCTGAAAAGAAAAAGTCTGAATAATCAAAGTAGGGTATCATCACCTATTAAAGAAACCGATATTCCTAAAGCCGTGGACCTTAAAGAGGAGGACGATTTCCAAGCGAAATACAAAGCACTAAAAGAGAAATATGAGCTAATGAGCAGAGAGAGTTTTGAAAAAAATGCAATCCTAGATGACCTCAGGTCGACAGTTAATGAAATACAGCCGCTCCTTGAAGAATATGAACACGATGCCATTGAGAAGGACAAGAGACTTGAAAGACAAAAAATTGAATTTGAAAATGCTAGAAGAGATTGGAAAGATACCTTGGATTTAATGGTTTCAAATCAGCAAGAAAATGAGTTACTTTTTGAGACACAAATAACAGACTTGAATAGGAAGATTGAACAATACCAAGCTTTATCTAACGATCAACCCACAAAAGAGGACGTAAAAGAATTAAGAGATGACTTGAACGCAACAGTTGAAGAGAAAGAAAAAATGCGCCTGGAATTTGAAGCTAAGATCTTGAGACAGACTGAAGAGATCAAAGAATTAGAAGGTCGTCTCAGTCTTTTAAGCTCTTCAAATCTGCGATCAAATGATCATACCTATGAGATCGAGCATCTCAAACTGGAAAACAAAAAGTTGAAAGGCAAGCTTCTGGAGCTCGAATCTCATTCTCGAACGAAAAATGAAGAGATGGAAAAGTTACTTCTGAAATCGGTAGGTTCGATCACATTAACAGAGTCTCATGTCTCTAGTTCCGAAAACGGTGGCTTGAATGACTCAGAATCTTCTCATCTAAAGAAAATTATTGAAGACCTAAAGATAGAGCTTGAGTCAAGGCCGACTTTCGAAGAGCGAAATAAATTAAACAAATCAATTGAGGAGCTCAAGAGCTTGCACAATTTGGAAATTTCAACCAAAGACAAGGTGCTAGACGAGTTTTTGAGCTTAGATCTTAGTGAAAAACAAAACCATGAGAAATTATCCAGCCAGAAGTCTATTCTGATGCCCGAAGTTGAACCTCAACCAAAGGTCTTGACTGAGCATAGCATAAACACGCTTCTTTCATCCCAACATCTCCCAATATATAAGCCAGAAAAAAAATTAGATCCGAGTGAAGGAAAGGCCTCCTGGTGTGGACTTTGTGAACGAGAAGGTCATACGAGTCTCCACTGCCCATATGAAAATGATTTATTTTGAATTCAGGACTTCAATATTT
>NW_026946674.1:0-57750 GCF_900007245.1 Priceomyces carsonii | reverse complement strand
TATATATATATACTAGCAATTAGCAAAGAATGTAACTTTATTTCTTTCCAAAAGAATAATCTCCATTGATCCAGCGGTTAACCATATCTAACGAATTTTCAGGTTGATCATATGGAACCATATGGCCGGCATCGTAAATTCTTACGAAAGAGAAAATTCCGTAGTTTTTAACTTCACCTGCGAGTTTCCCATTTTTTGTTATATATGGTTTCAATGACGTCTTTTCGAACTGCTCATGATCACCATACTCGAGCGCATCGGACCAACCATGGTTACCTAACCAGTTGCATATAAAATCTTTGTCGCCAGCGTAGAGTAATACTGGGATGTCTTTATCAAGTAATTCAGCAACATATTGCTGAAATGGCATCATTTCATCACCGCTTAGTATAAAATTTCTGAAAACTTGGTCATCGCAGGAAGTGAAGATATCAATATTGGATGCACCAACAGCGTCTTTTACATAGTCAAGGTTCAAGTAGTCATCAAGATAATCCATTTCTACGTAACAATTGCCTCCATCACTGCAGTCCTTCCTTATATCGTAAGGATTTAAGCCTGTCTTTGAGTATGGACCGTACAATCTCTCTTCACAATACAATGTTGCAGGGACACATGAAAAAGCACTTGGAGCCGAGTAACACAACTTTGTTAAAGCAGCACACCTCGGATAATCAATTTCCATTTTCTCGCAAGAAGCTTCGTCAATTACAGCCGGATATCCTCCTTCACCGCATGCCATGGGTTTATAATATGCATATTGAATTAAAGGATCTGTTATTCCATTTCCAATCAACACGGACGAAAGTTCGAAAGATCTATCAGCGCGGTTTATAATCTCACTGGCAAAGCTGGGGATATAATGTCCAGCATAAGATTCACCTGCAATATGGAATTTATTATTAGTTAGCTTAGGAAATTTTTGGAAAAACAACTCCAAAAATATATAAACATCTTCAGCTGCTGCAGCCGTGCTTTTAATATCCTCTCCCTCTGTGTAAGAATATCCTACACCAACTGGCTGATCCAAGAAAATAACTGAGGCATTAGAATTCCAAGAATACGGATTAAAGACCGGTTGTAAAGTCGAATTAATCAGGGAAGGACCCAATTCGAAGAATAACCCAGTTGCAGATGAGCAACCGGGTCCTCCATTAAGCCATAAAATTAAGGGATCTTCTTTTGGGTTACCTCTTGACTCAAAAAACCAGAAAAAAAAGTGTTTTCCTAACTTGTCAACATCCAAATAGCCCGTGTACTGGTCAACAGAGTCCAAGCCTAAGATTTCGGGGTTATTTTTTTTAATTCTCAAATTATAACTATCGAACTTTTGATTACTTAAAGTTTGATATTTCTCTTTCGAACCAGTCTCTTCGGGTTTACTCAGGACCTTATTATTGAACTTGTCAGCAGAAAACTTAGAGTTATATTGTTTAATTTTACTCTCGAGATAAGAGTGACTGTGTTTCTTTTCTAAGTCTTTCCAAGCATCTAATATATCACCTATTTCGCTTGCCTTCAAATTGTCCGATTTCGGCCTTGCAGAGTTTAATAAGTCAGTACCTATCAGAATAGTATCTTCCTCTACTTCGTTAAACACAAACTGCTTAACTCCATCAATTGAAGGAGTTCGAAAAGCATTAGTTGTCAATGCTGTGACAGCGAAACAAGTTATTGTCGTGAAAGCTTTCATGACTCTGTGATGACTCTTCAAGAGAAAAAAAAGTATAATTTTTCCTTGAGTTTTCACCCCCGACCTTTTCTGCCATATGGTGATAAGGCAAACGCTTTTGTGTCACTTGACTAAAAAAGAAGTAGAGGTTTTCATCAATACTGGATACCAAAAGCAGCCTGCGGGTTCTAACTTCCCAAAGTAGAGAGTAAAATGAAAGTTTTGTCTGATTTATTTTATGACTGAAGGCTCTATTCAATGCTATTAAGCTCATGACTTTGCCCTAATCCACTGCACATTATCATATCGGAACTTTTTTCCTGCAAAAAAGATGGCCATAAAGTTGTCGCTTTTCCGAAAGACATGGAGTCACTGAGGGGAACGTTAAGGATAGACTTTTGAGAGATTCTCATGGCATGTCGTAGCCAAAATTAAAAGAGAATGGATAAGTATTTACGTAATGCCTCACTCTATTTCCGTGAGTCACGTGCTATTACACTAGGGGACTTTTATGTGAAATATAAAAGGACGAATAGTGACATAAAATGTATGTGAGGTCTATAAATATCAATTCAACTACGTAGGTCTCGTGAACAGTCGTAATCGTGTTTCGTCTCTTTATTTGTTTCCATTGACTGTCAAGTAGTTTAAATTTAAAAAGATAGCCTAAGTGGATTACGATATTATCATTAGATATCGTGGTACTATAATTGTTTAAGCAAAGAATTAGTTCAATCATCATGTCAAGTGTAGTAGATCAAAAGCAACAAAAGGTCATATTGTTCGAAGAAAACGGTGAATCATTAGATGTTCTTCAGTATAAAGATGTTCCGGTGCCTACGTTGGAATCTCCTACTGACATTATTGTCCGAAACAGATATAGTGGTATTAATATGATTGAGTCGTATTTTAGAAAAGGAATATATCCAACAGAGAAACCGTACATCTTGGGGAGGGAAGCTTCTGGAGAAATTGTTGCTGTTGGATCTGATGTCAATGAGTATCATGTTGGCGATAAAATTGCTTACTTATCAGGAAGAACCTTTGCACAGTATACCAAAGTCGATTCAAAGACCACAAACATTGTGAAATTGAAACCTGATGTCACTGATGAAGAATTAAAGTTTTATGGAGGGTTATTACTTCAAGGCTTGACTGCATTGACTTTTATCAACGAGGCATACTACGTGAAGAAAGGTGATTATATCTTGGTCTGGGCTGCTGCAGGAGGAGTTGGCAAATTGCTCGTTCAGTTAATTTCTCAAAGAGGAGCTCATGTCATTGCAATTGCTTCGACAGATGCCAAATTAAAACTTGCAAAGGAGTTAGGAGCAGATTATGTGATTAACTCCTCAAATGAAGACATTGCTAAAAGAGTCCACGAAATTACAAGTGGCAAAGGGGTTCAATGTTCTTTCGATAGTATTGGTAAAGACAGTGTCGATATTTCTATTGATTCTTTGGCAAGAAAAGGAACATTTGTTAGTTATGGAAACGCATCAGGTCCAGTTCCTCCCTTCACGATTTCACGCTTGTCACCAAAAAACCTTAAGCTTTTAAGACCGGTACTTTTTGGCTACATTAATGATCCAGAAGATTGGAAAAAATATTCGACAGAGCTTTTGCAATTAATTGAAGATAAGAAATTGAAAGTTGATATTACAAAAGTATATCCTCTTTCAGATTATAAAGATGCAGCGCAAGATTTAGAAGGCAGGAAAACAACTGGAAAGCTTGTATTAAAAATTCCTTAAATATTAAGAAGCAAAGATCTTTGTCATCTTGAGTACATATGTAGAGGATAGCTTTATCCAACACAGATATGAATAAGCCGCTTTTTTTTAAGCTGCCGCCTACTTCAAATTATCTCTCAACTTCTTTTTTTAAGGCTTGGTTTAATTCCTCAAAGCTTCCTTCTGTCTTACCAAAAATACCAATCCACTTGAGAACGTACACTAAAACTCCTGAAAAATCCTCAGTTTGAATAAATTTGGTAGATTCTTTGCCATCTTCTTCGTGTGGCAAGAACTCAAAGGTATGAGTTCCAGTAAACAAATATTCCAAGAATAAGGTCCCTTTCCATTGAAGCTTTTCCTCGTTGTTCTCAAGTACTACGGGTGTCATAGTTCGTACGGTCGAATCACCTTTAAACTTCAATTGTATTTTTGGCTTGGAACCGGGCTTCAATTCGCTAGTCTCTGATTCAAACAGTACAAAAAAAGGATCCCACTTAGCATGCGACGGCAAATCGAGAAACACAGACCGCACCTTATCTGGTGCGGAATCAATTATAATAGTCTTCAGTATTTTCATTGCAATTCTTTCTTTTACCTGCAAATCTTAAGGGTTCTGAACTCGCAAACAAGTATGTCTTATGTACTCCTTTTATTTATGCAATTCTGATTAGTGATCTCACCTAATATAGTATTCTCCCTAACATTTCAAGAGGCTGTATCATGTATATGCAGGCCAATTTTCAATATTGCAAAATAAACTCGTTCTGATCTACGTTTTAATAGTTCATTTGATGTTCCGTTCCTCATCGACTCTGGAAATCCTTATTAAGAAAAGGAGGAGGGAGGATAAACAATAGCTCCATCTAGAAATAAAAAGAAAGCTGCCTTAAGACTGGAGGTTATAAATGATGATAGTTGATCAAAATTCAGTACCTTTGGACATCAGGACTATCTAAATGAAAGAAGAAAAAAAAAACATAACTTTTGGGTATCCAGAGCATGGCATGCAACTGTATTCATTGCTAATATAACCATTGAATTTTAGAAAGTCATTATATTGATCTTTGAAAATGAATTGAGTTTCCGTCCTCAGTTATCGACCCTTAAAGATATCTAAAAACCTATTCTATTCTACTGCGCCAGTGCTTTCCGAATTAAATGAAGAAATATGGAATAAACCATGGTATACATTTCACATACTATCTTAAATTGACTATTTATGGAGCACTGTGTCCTCCGTCGCTAGACTAATTCGAGATTTTGTTACAAGAAATTAATCTAGAACTTTACTTTGAATGGCACCTGAAGAATGGTTGTGGTTAAATGCATCATTCACTCAAATCTCAACCAATCACAAATGCCTCATGATTATTGTATTGCATGCAATTATCCATAAAGTTCCTTCATGGAAACTTCCTATTCATGTATACTTTTTAATAGCTTATTTTTTCCTAAGGAGGCGCAATTTAATAGCTCTCTTCGTTCCATATTTGATTGTTTGTATACATATTTGTGTGTTTTTCGTGCTTTACCGGCTGTGAAAAATTACGACCAGGCACTTTGCAGGCAATAATTTAAGACTGCTTTGCTTGGCCATAGCCCTGTACATAATAAAATATATAAAAGGTTTGGGCACATATAAAAAATTGGACTGTAAAGAATTGGCTAAGCTAGATTGCTTAAAACTTCAGTATATGTATATGATTCATAGATATGGAATTCGGCGATGAAACTCAAAAGTGCTCTTACATTCGGGAGAAGATATTAAAGCTCAAGAATATCATTAAAAAATATGCTAAATTTTGTGGTCCTGGGTTGATGGTATCGGTTGCTTATATGGATCCAGGTAACTATGCTACCGGTGTCACAGCTGGAGCTCTGAACGGTTATTCACTTTTGTTTATTGTTTTGATTTCCAACATTATAGCTATTTTTTTGCAGAGCCTATGTATCAAATTGGGGTCTGTCACAGGCTATGATTTAGCTCGATGCAGCAGAGAATATTTACCTCATTGGCTTAATGTGATCCTTTGGATCCTAGCTGAATGTGCAATTATAGCTACAGATGTTGCTGAAGTCATAGGATCAGCAATAGCATTGAATATTCTTTTGAAAGTTCCTTTACCTGCTGGTGTAGTCATTACTATTACAGATGTTTTGTTTGTATTAATGGCATATAGGAATGACACTTCCTCTGCGAGGTTTGTTCGCTATTTCGAATATGTTGTTGGGGTTTTAGTTTTGGCAGTGGTCATATGTTTTTCCTTCGAGTTGGGTGCTATTTCTACTGGTAAGGACACTGTAAGAGACATATTTAGAGGTTTTGCGCCTTCACGTCAAATGGTCGAAGGTAATGGGTTAACAATTGCCACTTCTATCATCGGTGCAACTGTTATGATACACTCTCTTTTCTTAGGTTCAGGTATAGTCCAACCTCGACTCAGAGAATATGACAAGATTCACGGCCATATCAAGCTCGAAGAATTGAAAGTCGAAGATGATACTCAGAGTAAGAGCTCTGATGAAAAAAAAAGCGGTCAAAAGGCACGTGAAGCCATGTTCTTCTATAATGAGTATCGTCCTTCTTATGAAGCTATTACTTACTCCCTAAAATATTCAATAATTGAAATGGTATTGACTTTGTTCACTTTTGCATTGTTCGTCAATGCAGCAATTTTAATTGTTGCTGGCTCAGCATTATACAAAACACCTGAAGCCATCGATGCGGATTTATTCACAATTCATTATTTGTTATCTAAAAACTTGGCGCCTGCAGTAGGTACAATATTTATGGTAGCATTGCTCTGTTCTGGACAAAGCGCAGGCATCGTTTGTACAATAGCGGGCCAAATTGTATCAGAAGGGCATATTAACTGGACAGTCAAACCATGGATACGTAGATTGGCTACAAGAGGTATATCAATAGTACCTTGTTTGATCATATCGCTCTGTATTGGAAGAGACGGTTTGTCGACGGCTTTGAATGTCTCACAAGTTGTTATATCTTTTTTGTTACCTCCGCTTACAGCTCCATTGATCTATTTTACTTGTAAGAAATCTATCATGAAAGTCGAACTTCCTAGAGATGAAAGCGAAAGAGATGGCGAGTTGACAATAGAGTCTAATGATGAAAAGTATAAATACATGCATAATAACATGTTGACTACCATTTTAGTAATTCTTATATGGATCTTTGTTTCAGGTTTGAACATTTATGCAATTTATGATATGGCGAAAAATGGGGTAAGTGGATAGATTATTACTACCTTTTTGAATCCGTCATCAAAATGTATTAAAAAGAAAAAGACTAAATAGGATATAAATCTTTAAAAGTACCTCTTGCATCGAGACTTTTGATTATTAAATAAAATATATCTAAAGTTCTTAGTAGGCTAAGAAGATGCAAAATCTCTTGAACAAATTCGCTATTTATGTCAGTTTATACTCGTCCTTAGGAGAGAACAAAATTTTAATGTGCTTGTCCTTATGATAGAGTAGCTCCTTGAAACCTTTCTCAACGCCATCTTCTAAGTGGATTTTGGAGGTTATTAGTAACTTCACTTCATCTAAAGGTATAAGTCCATCTTCCAAGGCCTTTACAACTTCCTCAAAATCTTTTTTAACAAAGCAAATAGATCCTGTCATCAATTTCTCGGAAAAGGTTATATCCATGGGATAAAATGGAACGGCCTTGTGTGCCCAAACAGCAACGTTTACCGCAGTTCCTCCAACAATGAGTGCTTTCAACCCTATGCTGAATGTATCTGGTACACCAGAGCAATCAAAAGAGCTCTGGAAGCCATTGCCATTAGGAGAGAGCGCTTTCAATCCTTCTACGCATTGATCAACTGTCTTTCCACAAGGATCAAAAACTTTGACCCCGAGCTTTTCAGCTAGACGCCTTCTTGCTAAAGCTGGTTCGCTAACTACTATTTGACCAGCTTGGTGACCCTTCAAGGCAAAAATTGTGGTTAGCCCAATAGGTCCACCTCCCAAGATCAAAGCAGTCAGGCCCTTTCTAAAATTTGAAATCCTTACAGCATGCCATGACACTGCTATTGGTTGCGTCAAAGCAGCTACATCCATAGGAATATCATCATCAAACTTGATAGCCTTTCTGGAGTGTGTGACTAAATAACTTGCAAATCCACCATCATCAAATCCCAAGCCAGTTAAGGCAAGGTAAGAACAAGCATTATAGCGCCCTTCTTGGCACGCTTCACATTTAGGCATATTGTAGCCTGGTGAATTTGGAAACATGAAACTATCGCAGCATGTACCCGTCACTTCGACGACAACTTTATCACCCACTGCTACATTATCAACATCTTTCCCTACCTCAACAATTTCCCCACTAATCTCATGTCCCATACAAAGCGGTGCAGATTTATTTGAGATTTTGTTTTTTGAACCCTCTTGACTAAAGAATATTGGTCCATCTGTATACTCTTTCAAATCAGACCCACAGATACCACAATAGTGGACCTTTATCTTCACATCTGTAGGTCTCTCAAGTTGAGGTTCGGGGTAGTCTTCATGATAACGAACATCATTCCTTCCATGATATACAATTGCTTTCATTGCTACAAATATTCTTTTTTAATCACCCAATATTTTGAGCTGGATGGGGTCTATATTAATATTCAATGTTTGCTTTCCAGTGGTCCAGACCCTTGTTTCTTTAGCTCTGCCGGCCAACCCACTGTAGATAATATTTAGATATTTGTATACAGGTGTTTCCTTATCAAGCTTTTCATGCAAGCAAATGCTCAGGATGTGAAAAACTGCATTAAGTCTTTTGCACGTGCTATTAATTTCATAACAACGTTTACTACTCTTGTTTCTACGTCGGAGACTCGATGTAATTTAGTAATGTAATCTACTAGTTTATTATTCTAATTGGCTAATATATCTTAAGAAACTGACATTCTAATCGAGGAAAATTTCATATAAGGAAAGATCAATGGAGTCATGACCATTTCCAAAGGAGTATTATATGTCATAAGCTTTTCTTTTTGTATGAATATTCTTGTAGTACAATGTGTGAAATTTTTATCTTTCAGATGGGTCCTAACGTACTCTATTTTGATATTCATCAATTACCGAGATTGGTTTAACATATTCGCCAACTGGTTTATATTCAATATCTTGAAACACGGGTCCAAAAGCTTTTGGACCACCAACATCTAAAGCCTTTTCAGAGTTTGTCCACAAGCTATTAGGTGCGAACGCTAAGACAAAAACAACAACTCCATAGCGGTAGTCAGGTGTTCCAACGGCCTCTCCGCTATCAGCGTAGCAAACTGATATTAAATCAGGAACAGAGCAAATTACTTCCCAATCTGATGAGCCTTTCTTTTGAATCTTGGCAACAATATTTTCATTCTTAAATGGAATGCACAACTTATTCTTATGTTCGTCTTCAATTAATACTTCGCCGTAAACATGACCCTTGAAAAGACGTTTTTCAACTCCAATTATTTTACCTGCAAAGATTTTCCGGCCAGATCTGGAGCCGCCTATGCTCTTCAAAATTATCTCGGGTAAGCGATCGATTTCAGACTTTTGACGGGCTATACTGACAGCCCTTCCGATTCTCCAGGCCAATGAGAGTGTATGATGGACAGTCATAGACTGGACCTGTTTGCTTGTCATAGGGGAATTAACAACACCAACACTTGCTCCAATTTCAGAAAGCGATGCTCGCAACATCCTTTCGACATATGTTTCACTCTGAGCATCTGTGATGAGGAATTTGTTACCATTTCCATCTGAGACTGATGTTAATTTAAGGACCATCTCATCACTGCAAACTGTTGGAAGGACTTGTGAATGCGTAGGATATGCACGTCCCATTAGATCCGCATCTATAACAGGCAAATTTAACTTCGTAGAGGAGCCACAATAAAGTCCTTGAAGACCATTTCCACCCCCAATTTCTAGGGCAAATACTCCGTCTGCAGTACTCATGGTATAATCGAATAATGCTTCTGCAGCATCGACCAACTCACTTCCAGCTAATTGTTCATCCGTCACCGTTGGTGATCCTGCAAATCCGACAGTAACGTAAGAACCATTTTCAGTACTGTATCTCGAAACATCATCGGGACTTATGACTTTTATGATGGCACCATCCCGCAACATATTTCTCACGTCAAGGTATATTGGATAGGGTGTTCCTCCTCCACCACACCCAAGAATATATGTCCCAATTCTAAGATACTCCAAATCGACTTCAGATAAGAGCCATTCTCTGTCTTTGTTAATAGAAGGAATATAACTTATATGATCAAACGCTATTTCATCTTCCCTGTTTTCATCATCTTGTGCGAAGGTTGATTTTTTTACATTATTGCTTGACTCATTCGTACGCGAATTATCTGTTTTATTATTTTCTGAGTTCTCTGACAGTTCTAAGGAGGCAAAAGCCTCAGCAACTCGACTGTAGTCAATATCCCCCACAACTTTGATTCCGAATGAATATGTTTTATCGACATAAGGTACAGGATCGTACCTAACATCAACAACTTTTACCGAGCTCTCAGAAGCACCTTTCTGAACAATTTCCGCCGTAACTTCCTTAGTCAATCGTTCAATAACTGCTTCCTTTTCATCGATGGATAATAAAACTTCAACTCTCTCTATGGAAGAAGAGAGTTTTCCCATTGCCGCACCAATTGCATTTGCAACTTGAAAATATGGCGGATGGACAACTTTGGAAGCTCCATCTAATTGCTTAGGTGCAATGAAAGATCCACCTCCAACAAGTAATACTGGCAAAGGTTCAGGACTTGTCCTGATCCTGTCAATTACTCTTTCAATCTTATTCTTTAATATTTCAGAGAATTCTTTCTTGAACTCATCTGAGAATTCATTTCTGACCAACTCTGCATCTCCAATACTATATAGTTCATTCCCGGTTTTATAATTCATGGCCACTGTCACGTCGGAAGTTGTCAGAATAGATCCTCCAAAAACTTTGGATTTCGTCAATATCTCTGAACCTACAGAATCTGGACCTATAGTTAATCCCTTTTCCGATTGACGCACAATTGAACCACCTCCTAAACCAATACTTTCAACATGAGGCATAGAAAAGTTCATTCTAACACCACCTACAATCGAATGAGCAGAGACCTGTCGTGGGAAACCATTAGGTAATAGAAGACCCACGTCAGTAGTTGTTCCTCCTATATCAACAACCATGATATTCTTTCCAACAATATCTTTCTCTTTGGTGCAAAGAAATGCTGCACCTCTCATAGAATTAGTGGCACCTGAAGAAAATGTTCGGATGGGTGCTTTTAATGCATCATGGATAGTAAGCACAGTCCCGTCATTTTGAGTTAAAAAGATTGGACAATGAAAACCAGAGTTTCTGATAGAAGAAATCAAAGAATGGATTATTTTTGTAGCGAAAGTTAAAATAGACGCATTCAAAATCGAAGCATTCTCCCTAGTTAGAAAACCAATTCCAGATACCAGGGACGATAAAACAATATTAGCATCGGGTATTATTTCTCTCACTATTTTTGCAGCACGTATCTCATGGCTTTTATTTATAATTGAAAAGATTCCGACTATAGAAATTGATTTTATTCCCTTTTCTTTTATTTTGAGAGCATGCTCACGAATGGCATTTTCGTCTAGGGGCTGAATTTCATTTCCATCCACCCTATGCCCACCGTTCACACTTGCATTGTAACAGTGAATAATTCTTTTTAACCCTTCGGGGAAATCAGAGAAAGGGTACATACCGCTGGAATATGGGCCGCAAAGCCTGATCACGGCTACCTGCTCAAGTCGAGCTTTGTCTTGTTCAACTACTGCATTAATGAAGTGCGTTGTTCCAATTGTCACAGCTAACACCTGGTCTGGCGAATAATCTGACTTGCCCTCAAATAATTTTCCAAGAGCACTCGTAATACCCTTGGAGATGTTTGGCGTGGTCACAGACTTGTGGAATGATATCACACCTCTGTTGTCGCTTTCTAATAATGCGGGATTGAGTAGAACTGAATCAGTGTTTGTCCCGCCGACATCGATACCAATAAGTAGACTTTTTTCCAGCATCCGTGGCAATACAATATTTTGACCTTTTTTTTTCACTGTAGTATCCATTCTTCAGGTAACTTCGCCATATTAAATAGGGCCGGCCTTGACTTTACATAAAAATCATCTCGTGAAAATTACCGTTTTAGGAGACGCAGTAAAATTCACACCAATGGAAACCAACCCGAGATTCATTATTATTTTCTCGAAATTATTTCTATATTGGTTATCTCCTGCATTACAGCCTTGGTCTTTTGCGCTTAGTTTTTTTTTGACGTGCGACGAATTTTTGGATATCATATCACTGATTAACCAATTCGGGAAACGTTTCCGAAGTTGTGTTTCACCATCAAAGTAGATTAATATATAATGTATGATAATTCTATTGTCAAAATGCAACCGTTTAAAAAATAGAACCATAACATATAAGATGACTGTGAAGGGGACTATATCAAGGATAAACGAGGCCGTCAAAGTAAAAGGGGAGGGTGTGGAGCAGATTACGTATCTCAGGAATAAAGACATCATACCTATGGGGCCAGAAAGAAGGATTTGGGGTCAGTTCTCTTATATGTTCTATTGGTCAATCACTAATGTAACAATAAGTACTTGGTCAGGTGCTTCTTCTTTGTTGTCGAACGGTCTATCAGTCGGCGAAACTATGGGAATCATTATCATAGGAAATGTCATAATCGCAACTCTAGCTCTTCTCAATGCGGCACCCGGTGGGTATTACCATATAGGGTACACTATCTCTCAGCGTGTTGTGTTTGGTATAAGGGGCTCTACTATTGGAATAGTTATTCGGATTATATTATCTATTGTTTGGTTTGGGTCACAGGCATACTTGGGGTCACTTTGTTTGAGCTGTATCTTTTCTAGTTGGAGTAGTAATTATCTTAACATGAAAAACACCATTCCTGAATCTGTCAACATGACGACCAGAGACCTAGTTGGCTTTGTTATATTTCAAGTTATTTCAATTCCTTTATTATTTTTGAAACCAGAGAAGATAAACAAGTTATTGATGGTGACGTGCTGTGCGACATTCTTTGCCATGATGGGCATTACAATTTGGGCAGTTACTAATAATGGTGGAAGTAATGGTCCATTAATGACAACATCCTCACAAATGAGTTCATCTGCAAGGGGTTGGTACTGGGTTTATGGTATCAGTTCTTGGTATGGCTCTCTATCTTCCGGTGTTGCAAATCAGTCAGACTTCACTAGGTTCTCAAGGAAAACATGGTCATCTTTCTGGGGAACTATATTTTCGTTGATAGTGATTGGAACTATTATACCGCTAATGGGATTGGTTACAGCTTCTGCAATGAAAGAAACTTACAAGGAAGAATTTTGGTTGCCAAATTCTATAATCATTCAGTGGCTAGAAACAAACTATAGCCCAAAGGCGAGAGCAGCTGCCTTTTTCTGCGGCGTTTCTTTCACTTTGTCACAATTGTGCTTCAACACAATGGGAAATGGATATGCTGGGGGGATGGATATGGCAGGAATCTTGCCGAAATATATAACAATAAAAAGGGGTGCTGTATTGACAGCCTTGTTATCTTGGGTTGTACAACCTTGGGATTTTTATAATACTTCTTCCACATTTGTGACAGTAATGTCTTCTTTTTCAGTATTCATGTCACCGATTGTTGCAATCATAACTTCGGACTTCTGGGTGATTAGGCGAAAGAAGCTTAAATTGTCACATTTGTATGTGGATGACGCTAATGGAAACTATTGGTACTCGGCCGGTTGGAATTACAGGTCATTGATTATCTGGGGTATTTCATTTGCACCTGGCCTTCCGGGGTTGATGAATGGAGCGAACCCTTCAATTAAAATAAACTCCGGAATTCGTAATTTTTACTACGGTAATTGTCTATTTGAGTTTTCAATTGCCTTTTTCTTGAATTGCCTTAGTGCTTATATCTGGCCATACAAGAATGTGGAAGATGTCGATAATATTGATTATTTTGATTCTTTCACAGAAGAAGAATGTAAACAGAGAGATATGATAACTTATCAGCAATGGAAAGGAACTACAAATATTGATAATGTTCATATTCCAGAAGAAGGTCTCTTAAAAGAGTTGAAAGATGCTTCAATCATTTCAGCTGACGATTTGAGTAGCTGATGAGTGAAATTTGATTCATTAATCGTCAAAAAATCTTGATATTATATTAGCAGGCAATACAATCGTAATTTTCTTCATTAATGATGTCTCCATTATCAATAGAAAGCCATGCTCGTTCTAATCTCTCTATGGTATTTCTTGCTACGAATGTACCATTGCTTGTGACTATTTTCAACGTATCTATAAATGCTCGCCTATGTGAGCCTGGAGGAGAGCACATGCCTGCAATGAATACTGGCCAATGCACCGCGAGCCCATAGTATTTTATATCTGCTATAGATAGTAATTGTTCTGCGATTGTCTGTACACATTCTTGAATTGCTCTTCCATATATGGGTTCATCAAGTAGAACTGCATAAATATATGCTCTTAAAGCATTGCAGTGACATATATTGCAAGCTTTCATGCGAGCACGCTTCTTGATATCGTCAATCTTGAAGACGTCCATTTTTGAAGTTTCAGTTAGATCCACGATTTGTAATAACTCGAACGCTTTTTCCTTGTAACTCTGATCCAATTGCAAATCGTGTAATATCCCCGATGCACCACTCAAAGTGACTCCTCGAGCTCTTAAATCCATTGAGATTTTTATGAGCTCAACGAATACTGGAGTCAAGCTTTGAGAATAGCATTTCAATAAATTGAAGCCAGCATAAATAAAACCTTCTTCTTCAATTTCTCTTGAGTAAGAAAGAATTGTAGAAGCTTCTGATATATTTCTGATAGATCCACCATTTGGTGCTGAAAGACATGCCGTAGTTTCTGCCGTTATAAACCAATTCTTAGCAAATGAATACATGTGCAAAACCATTTCATCTTCCTTGAAAAATTCAGAAGAAGAAAGCATAAGCTCACATTTCTGCAAAATTCCCAAAGCTCCAGTCAAATGTAACCTCCAAGTGTCTGTTTTCTTTGCTGACCTTTCTGAAAATAAGAACATTGTACTCATTAAATAACATGTCATCTCCTCAAATGAATGACAATCGTAGACTCCACATGATAAGATATCAAGAGCACTTTGCATTGTTCTTCGCCTAACAAAATCCCATCTAGCATCTTTTTCCTTAACACAAAATAGATTAGCGGTAACTGCATTCACTACGTATCCTACGATAGGATACAGCCTAGCAAAAAAGAAAAACCATTTTGAAATATAGTTTTTGCTGTCATCGATGACCAACGAATAGTTATATATTGACTTTGATTTAGTGAAAGTTAGCCATATCAATAACTGAACATCCGGATCGTTTTCATCAAAATAATCTGTGTATGGTTTGCTTCGCTTTCCAATAACTTTATTGAAGATTCTATTGTATTCATCGATTTCAAATTCGAAGACCCAGTTTTCCACGAATGAAGGTACAGTATAGGTCTTGGGTTTCGAATTCAAGAGGATTTCAAAATTCAGCGGCAAAGGGATGGAGGCTTCGTTGTCATCAATGGTAGGTCTTTCAGCAAAGTGATTCTCTTCTAAGAATGCCTCCTGAAACTTCCTGATGCTTCGTGTAATAGCATAATCCGAAGGTTGCATGCTCGATAGTACATCCCCGGTATTTGATACTTGCTGAATTATCTCCTTCTTCGTTTTTCGAGTGTCAGACCTTTTGAACCTCTTATTCGGTTGGTAAACGAATATATCATAAGAATAAACACATTCATGACCCTTCCGGGAGCAATGACGACACTTCGGTTTAGTCTCATCACATTTAATGCTCCTCTTTTTGCATTCATTACAGCCCCCGTGGCTATATTTGGTCTTCTTTTTCATGCTTCCCTTAATAACATGCTTATTACTTATCTGGAGGGAAGGAATCATATACAAACGATCATCAAATATAAAGCACGTGATGCATTAGCTCGCTTATCTGTAGCGTATAAAATATATGAGTTTAGAGGTTTTTGAAAAATACCAGAATAGAAAAAACAATTTTTCAGATTTTATATAGTTGCCAGGAATTTTAAAACTACACTTATATTTGTCCAGGTGTATCTTTTTAACTATAAGAGAAAGGCCCATTACAATTCTATTTCTTTAAGATCAGTTGCAATTTCGAAGTCAGCGGCTGTTAAAAGTCTTAGATCGGCCAATGTTGTATCTTTACTAATTTCTGTTAGTGTCAACCCCTTTTTAGGGTCAACTTCAAAAACAGCTAGATCTGTGATAATTTTTGAGACACATCTAGCTCCAGTCAATGGGAAGCTACATTCTGTAAGGATTTTTGGTCTCTGCTTTTTATCCACATGTTCCATCAATACAACAACTTTAGTTTTCGATGGGTTGGATACCAAGTCCATGGCACCACCCATTCCTTTAATTCTTCCAGGTAGGCCCCAATTAGCTAGATCTCCATATTGAGATACTTGAAAGCCACCCAAAATTGTCAAATTGATTTTTCCCGATCTTATCATCGCAAATGATTCTTCAGAGCCAAAAAGACTTCCCCCATCCTTCAATGTTACAGTTTCCTTTCCTGCATTTATGAAATCAGCGTCTTCTTTACCTGGTTCAGGATAATCGCCTAAACCTAAAAGGCCATTTTCTGATTGCAAGCAAACATCAACTTCTTCAGACACATATCCAGGTGCTAATGTAGGCATACCTATGCCGAGGTTTACGAAGCTTCCATTTTCAAATTCTTGAGCAGCCCTTTTAACAATTCGAATCCTCCTTTGGTCAGCCTCAGATAACTGAGTGCTCTTTTCTGATTCTCCTTTGCGAACAGTCAATATTTCAATGTCTTTTGGTGAAGTCGATTTAATGACTTTATCAACATAAATTCCTGGTAAATGCACATCTTCAGGTTTAATTTCCCCTGGTTGGACTATTTCTTCAGCTTCAACGATTGTTAATTTACCAGCTCTAGCGAAAACAGAATTGAAATTTCTTGCAGACCCCCGAAACCAACAATTGCCTAGATGATCGGCTTTATATGCTTTTACAAAAGCAACATCGCCAATGATAGCTTCTTCAAGTAAGTATTTTTTACCGTTGAAAATCCTAGCTTCTCGGGGTTTTGTGGTCTCGAGGACATTGCCCTTGTCGTCATATTTTAGTGGTAGTTTACCCTCCTCTAACCACGTCCCAACACCAGTCGCAGTGTAAAATGCAGGAATACCTGAACCCCCCGCTCTACACCTTTCAGCCAAATTTCCTTGAGGACATAACTCTAAGCTAATCTTTCCACTCAAATACATTTTCTCGAAAGTTTTGTTATTCCCAATGTAAGAACTAAACATCTTAGTTATTTGACCCGATTCAAGGAGCTTGCTTAATCCTCTTCCATCTATCCCTGCATTATTAGAGACAGCTGTTATATTTTGGACATCTTTTTTGCTCAACAAACCTTCAATCAATGTTTCTGGTAAGCCACATAATCCAAACCCGCCTGACAACAATATGATATTAGATTTTATTCCCTCTAATGCCTTTTCAACAGAATCAACAACTTTTGAATTGGAAAGGAACCTTTTACTTGAACCAATGTCCAATTTGGGTCTTAAGCGGACACCAAGCAATCTTAACATGGTTACGCTTCTACTTTAGTCTATTATAAGTTTTGATCTCTAATTGCCTTGATATTGTCTTGTTATATATTTATGTAGCGTTATGGATTTTCGGAAATGTGTATTTCCGTAGTCATATTCAAACGGATAATGTATCCGGATATATGTTTAAGAGATTCGCATCGCTAAATATATAAAACCATGTCAACAGAAGAGAATATGCACTAAAAGAATAGAGACAAAAGAAACTAGCATTGTGTCGGACTTATACTTAGTACCACCGCATTTTGAAATGAGCTTCTTCCCAAAATCTTTAAAAAGTAAATCTGCTGGTGATATCGTTATTTTAGCAGCCAAAAGGACACCTATATCTAGATCAAAAAAAGGGCCATTAGCTAACTCTTTCCCAGAGGAATTATTGAAGCAAGCAATTGAAGGAACCATAAATGCAAGTGGTATTGAACGCGGGCTCGTAGAAGACGTACTAGTGGGCACTGTTCTTCAAAATCTAGGAGGGCAAAAAGCTTCAGCTCTTGCAGTGAAGTCACTAGGTTTTCCTCCGTCGACAACGATCAATACCATAAATAGGCAATGCTCTTCCTCAGCCCAAGCTTTAACATATATGGCAAATTCGATAAGATGCAATGACAACAAAATTGCTATTGCAGCAGGGGTAGAATCAATGACCTTTGATTACTTTCCTCACAGAGGAATCCCAACCAGAATATCCCCTCATCTTTTAAGTACTGCAAATCAGGAATCAAAAGATGTTCTTATGCCAATGGGAATTACTTCAGAAAACGTTGCTAAGAAATATGGTATCAGTAGGAACGACCAAGATTTATTTGCGTTTGAAAGTCACGTCAAGGCCCTGAAAGCCCGAGACTCTGGCCATTTTGCAAAAGAAATTGTACCGGTCGTGACGCATATCCCCTTAGACGAGGAGGGAAAATCATTTAAAACTGAAGTAGTAACAGAGGACGATGGTATAAGAAGCAGTATTTCCTTAAAAAAATTAAGTGAATTGAAGCCTGTTTTCGATGAGAACGGAACTACTACTGCTGGAAACTCTTCACAGATATCAGATGGTGCATCCGCAGTCTTGATAACAACAAGGGAGGTTGCTGAATCTTTGAACCTTAAGCCAGTTGCTAGGTATATATCCAGTTCTGTTGCTGGCGTGGAGTCCAAGTATATGGGAATTGGGCCTGCTGTCGCTGTTCCTAAACTTTTGAACAAATTAGGATTGGGTGTTAATGATATCAACTTGTGGGAATTAAATGAGGCATTCGCATCTCAATCGTTGTACGTTATTGATAAATTGAAGATTGATCCAAAGAAAGTAAACATATTTGGCGGTGCAATTGCATTAGGGCATCCACTCGGCGCCACTGGCGCTAGATGTATTTCTACATTAATAAATGCTCTTGAAACAACTGGAGAGGAGGTAGGTGTGGTATCCATGTGCACTTCCACTGGACAAGGTTATGCTGGTCTAATCGTAAAAGAATGAGTTTAAGGCGATAAAAATACAAATTCCTTTAGGTAACGCTATATCAATGTCATCTTATTATTAGACGATAGAAGAAAGAAGTTATTTTACATTTTCTTTTAGATCTTAGAGCAATGGTATATAGTTCATATTCAATGGTCTTTTGAATATTTTAACTACAATATATTGTAAGATTTTAAAATTTCCACATAAGTTCAGAAAATTCAAAAGTTGACAATAATCGAAAATGCGTTATATCTATAAATTTTTACTTTATATGACAATGTAATGAGTCCCATTATCTAACCGAACGAAGTTTTGGTAGTCGTCATCCAATTTCAGATAGTAATTAGATGTTACTTTTAATTTCTTCTTTTGCCAATTCCACTGGAAGCTCTTCTAATGTATGGCCACTCCAAAGCATAATCTGCTCCAAACCTTGGTATATCATGGCCTGGGAGCCATCTATCACATTCCACCCATTTTCTTCAAACTCACGGTAAAGTCTTGTATAAATTCTAGGATGATAGCACATCTCTAAGACAGCGCCCCTTTTGGACCTCATAAGTATGTCCAAAGTCGCTTTGGCAAGCTTCTCCTGTTTCGTTACCGGAGGAAAATCAGGAACGGTAAGAACGGCCAATTCAGGCCTTTCTAGCATAGATGCAAATTCGGGAGTTTCAACATGGACGATTTCTGCTCGTAATCCGGATCGCTCAACAGATCTCTTCAACTCATCTACTTCATTATGGTCACGGTTGATAACATATATACGAGAGCAGCCAATAAGTTCGTGCAACGCATACACAGCTGAACGACAGGCACCACCTCCTCCGTAAACTAACCCAGGTTTTCCTTTATAATTCTCAACGATCTTCTTAGCTTCTTCATTTTGCATAAAAGCTTGGTATATTCCGATTGTATCGGTATTAGTTCCAATCTTGATATTTTTTCCATCCTTGTCTTTCCTAGTATATACAGTGTTGATAGATCCGACACCCTGACCCACTTTATCTAAAATGTCTACTTCCTTTGCAAATTCAATCTTGTTGGGCATTGTCACAGCACAGCCTATGCAACTTGACGAGTTTAGCATTTCGTTAAATACGTTTTTGTCTCTCGTTTCATATATACTATAGTTCCAACTCAATCCTAAAGCTTTATAAATAGAATTATGCAAGATAGGTGCTTTGGAGCCACTTAAATGCTCTCCAAAGAGATAAAATTGAAGTTTTTCCTTTCTCAATTTCTCAAATGGCTCTGTGGGTGGTAACGACTTGATTGGATCTTCCATGATAACGTAGTTGACAATTTACGAAAAGTAATTAAGTGATATTCGAAGAGTACGTTATATATTTTTATCTGAAAAATATTCTTCCGTAATAATGATCTCCCCGCCAGATCTAGGAAAAATGCTTATCCTCCACGTGATTAATATTGATGATCGATTATGACGGTTAGAGGAAACTTCGTTCCATGTCCTTAATTCATTTGACAGTTTGCTTCTTAAAGGAACAAGAGCACTCCGATAGGGTTGACGCGTTTATGAAGGTTCAACCTAATGTATATTGCGCTTACCATGTATGTATATAATTATCTATGTTAATGTGTCGCAACGAGAAGTTCCCCAGATCTTTTCCGAGATCGCATGGAAAAGCACGACTGATATTCAAAAGAGAAGATCATGAACACAACATAATTATTTCTCTTCATATTTCGATGTCCAATTCTTCTTGGTACCCCCCACATAACCTAGATTCTTCAAAAACTTATCCTTTCGAGGGTTGTTTTCTGGAGAATCGGTGTCTAACATGAACACATCCAATTCGTCGTAGTCGAAAGATTTGGACTTATTTTGGCCAGAATTGAAACTTGTTGATGAATGGCCCGAAATTTCATTAGGGAATAACGACAGACATGAAGATTGTAATGACGAGTGAAAAGAGGAGATTTCCAAATTTTCGTCAATGCTTTTCAGTGTAGAAGTAAACTTGTGCAGTGTGTTAGGATAATTATAAAAATTGGTTCCTGAATTCGTCTTCATTCTTCCCTCAATTTCTATCATCTCTTGCGCGATTCTGCAAGAATTAAGAAGCTTTGGAGCCTCTTTCAAAACGTTAATCGCATACTGAGTAAAAGTATCTGGGTTCGAACCACTTGTCAACATCTGTCCTGAGCTCAGGCACATTGACGTGAAATAGTCCAAATATGGAACGTATAGTAAGCGTCTCTTTATCATTGAAGATAAAAAATGCTTAATGCCATATGCCCCCTCAGTATAAAATTTGTTTCTTTCCATTCTCGAATATTTATAACCTTCTAAAACTTCAACCTCACTGAGCCTAACAGCTGTAATACACAAGGTTAAATGATAAGCTAAATGTGCAAATATAATGTAATGAGGCAACTTTTGGATTTCTTCAGTGGATGCATCTGTTTTTAACTGACAATAATTGGGAAAAGTATTCTTCAAGTCCTTCAATTTTTTCTGCAAATGTTCAAATGTAATAACATTCGGTGTAGATAGACTATCATTAATTCCTGTAGTATCAATGATCGACGTGATAGACAAATTAAGAATGCTCACAATATTCAAGAGAAGATTAAAGGTTGATAAGCACCGAGCACTTTCTATATGTAAAGGGTTTTCACCACCTTCATGGCGACCAAATTCATCCCACGAGTCCCATTCTTCCCACCCATCTTCAAATATTTGGACTTCTGGCCAGTCCAGCGCTCGTATCACAGGAGACCTTCCCATCCTTGCAGCAAGGAGAGTATTTAAAGTAAATGCAACAGCCCATGTACGTTCACGAGATGAGTCATCGAATACCAGAACAGGAACGTTGTTATTTTGAGTTGATCCTTCCGTGTCAGGCTTCATTAATCTTACATCAGTGGCCATTCTTGCCGCAGAGGAGGTTAGAACCCAAGATATACCCCAAGCACCGGCGCAATAATGATAGTACCCTAAAAGTAGCATTGCCTGAATTGTCTCTAAAGTTGAGTCGCCTGCGCCTTCTAGAGCGCTAATGGCATTACTGGCATATTTTGATGCAATAGATTCGGAAGAATTGTCATTCACGTCAATAATATATTGTCCTATGGCAAGGACAGTCCATATTAGAGCAATTGTATTTAAGTCAGGATTATTCGGACCTTTACTGTTGTTCATTTCAGCTGTGTGGTGAATATATCTAATCAAATGGATCCGATTAATCATAGGTAGCCAAGGATGTAGAACTTGAAAATATGCATCGATCAAAATTCGAGAATCTAAAGGAAAGAAGATAGCAGGAGGTTGATTCACTACCTTCAGGTTAGGTCTGACATGAAATATTGAACCAACTCGAAACGGTGACGTTTCTTTCGAAGCCAACTTTCTATTATATTCTTGAATCGCATTCTGGGAAAAGCCAGAAACAAGGCCAGATATTCCATGATACTGTAAAACTTCAGGTTTCCAGCCTCTTTCCATGTCATTGTGTACACTGATTTCATCCCGTTGTGAGTCATCTTCTTCTTTTTTGATTCGATTTTTATTTGGGATATGAATCAACAGTTCATTTTCTGAAACAAGCTTATCGAAAAGCTCGTACAATGGGCTCGACGTCCACCTCAATTGATACTCAGAGAGCCTTCCTAGTAACTCTTCACCTTTCTCCGAAACTGAAAGCGTTTTAAAAATTGACTTTTCAATTTCTGTTGATTCATTGACATCTGAAATTAAAAACCCTAAAATGGCCTCCAAAAGTGTTTTCTTTCTCTCTACATCGTGAAGATAACCAGTTTTCAACCCTCTCTTTTTACTAGTAATAGAATAGGTACATGTAGATCCAGTTTCTCTGCAAGTGGAGCATACAGGTTTAACACCATCGCATTTCGCTCTTTTATTTCGACAAGGATTGCATGCTTGTCTTACTCTTCTTCTCTTACTCTCAGGTTCCATTTCATCAAGCATTGAATATACTCAGAACCTCATTCCTATGAGAACTGGTCAACATTTAGCCGGTGACTAAATCCCTACGGAAAAATTTAACTTAATGTATTTAAATCTAAAAGAGGAGGGGGGCTTAATAGTTTACCCCAAAAATTTTCTTGAAGAGATCTGTGGGGATGATGTGCGGAAAAGTATACATGACATCCGAACTTTTCTATTCGTCAAATGCCACGTTTGAAATGTGTGATGATCTAAGGCCGTTTATTGTCTCAATAATACTAAGTACTATAAATTTTTATACACGGGAGGATGTCATTTCCAATCGTAGAGACTATTTGATTCATTTCACGTAATTGGAGGCGAATATCAAGCTAGCTTCATAACCATATACACCCAAGCCACTGATGACAGCCACAGCTTTGTCTGCGAGAAGAGAAGTGTGACGAAAGGCTTCTCTTTTATGAACATTTGTAATATGAAGCTCGATGAAAGGTATATCAACAGCGAGTAAAGCATCTCTTATTGCAACTGAAGTATGAGTGAATGCTCCAGCGTTGATTACTATGAAACCAACTTCCTCCTCTCTTGCTTTTTGTATGCGATCTACGATATCTCCTTCATGATTTGACTGATAAGTGTACAATATCTCTTCTATATCTTTCTCTTTGGCTGCGATTACTTCGCGAACGACATCTTTTGATCTGTTCTCTATATCTTTGAGTGATGATGAACCATACTTCTCGGGTTCTCTTGTACCGAGCAAGTTCAAGTTGGGACCATTAATAAGTAATAGCTTGCGACTCATTTCTTGAGCTTGTTGTACTTTCTGGGTCTTCAGAGGGATAATTTGAACGCTTATAACTGTATATCTGAAAGTTCTTCTTAACACGGAAAAGCATTTAAGCGTTTTTATATACACGCTACAGCGTGGTCCCCTCATAAGTGCCTAAAGTAAGTTATGAGCTATAGTTAGTTGGAGTTAACCCCAGACTATGACTACTTTATGTTCAGCAGGCTGAATCTTCAAGGTGAAAAGAGAAGATTCAATGAGTTTACAGTTTTAGTTTTCCATCATGAACATTAATGAAAAAAATGGATCAAATAATGGCTATAGCTATAGCTCTAATAGTAGTATTGTCTTAGTTGGAATGAGAGGAGTTGGAAAATCGACTCTAGCTCTTTTAGCTTCTGCAGCCTTAGGATTTGAATTCTTGGACTTAAAGAGAAGTTTAAGTGAAGCTTCTGGTAACTCAGACTCGCCGTTACTACAGAAGGAATCATTGGTTGAATTTCGAAAGACAGAATTCAACTCGGTAGTTGAAACTTTAACGAAAAATACAACCAGATGTATTATAGCACTACCAGCTTCTTGTATTGATTATGAACCTACTGTGAATTTTTTGATCGAGTATGGACGACAGCATCTAATCGTGCACATCAAATGTGAGGAAACTAGAATTTTGACTTATATTGATTATGATGGACCAATTGAAAAGGGACTTCTGTGGGTTCGTCAGAAGTACCGCAATTATCAGTATTGCTCACATTTTGATTTCTTTAATCTTAGATCGAGTTCAGATTCAAATTCTGCGATTTCGTTTCCAAAATACACATCTGGAGTTGATGTTCTTGCATTAAAAGGTGCTAAAAGTGACTTTTTGAATTTTTTGGCGCTAATAATGTGGGGCCATGTTTCCACTCACAACTATTTAAGCCCACCCGAATACTCAAAGCATTCTTCTGTGGTGCAAATAAATTTTCCTTACATTCTTGACAACGAACTTAATATTGATGACTTGATTTTAGGTGCAGATGCTGTTGAAATATTGGTAAATATTAAAAAGTTGGTCGAGTATGGTATTCCTTTGAGAACTATTGATGAATTTGTGGCAAGAGTTCGCCATGTGAGTTCTTATTCAGTTCCAATAATTATGACTGTTGACTATGACTTGATCGCCGATCAATTTGAAACTGAAGATTCGCAATTGAAACAGTTGTATTTTGATGTCTTATTATCTGGTATTCGTCTTGGATTGAGTTACCTAACTATCGACTTAAATTTAGCTCAAGAAAATAAGTTTATGGGTAGACACGAAGGCACAAGTGTCTTACAAGAGATTATGAGAAACAGCTGCCACACAAAGATTATCGGTGCATATCATTCTTGTTCTACGGAAGATTTCTGGACCACCTCCCAGCCATTTGATATATATATGTTAGCAAAGAATATTGGTTGCCAGATCATAAAGATAACAAAGAAGGCTTCTCGTTTCAGCGAAAATCTGGAGGTTCAGGAGTTTGCAAGGGATTGTAATAAATTGGGAGACAGAAAAACACAGCTTATAGCATACAATACTGGCAAGCTAGGCAGGTTTTCGAGAATTATGAATCTTTATTTGACATCCACAGAACCACCTTATTCCATTAATTCTTCAGAAGTAAGACAACTTCACGACAGAACAGTTACAAGTAATGAAAACTATGAATACGAAACATCTGTCGGTTTATCAGCCTATGATTTAAACAAATCATTGTATTCTTGCTTTATGATGTCGGCACTTTCTTTCTATGTGGTAGGACGGCATGTGACACAATCACTCTCTCCTGCGATGCACAATGCCGGGTACTTGTCTATTGGTCTCCCACATAGATGCATTGTATTTCAGTGTTCTACTGTTCAAGAGATAAGTGATCTTATGCGACGCCCAGATTTTGGAGGTGCCTCTGTGATTATGCCATTCAAGCTAAAGGTATTAGACTTAGTAGATAACGTTTCGAAACATGTATCAAGAATCGGGGCTTTAAATACTATAATTGCAGTAAGATCATATGACGACCAGGACAAAATCAGTAAGATACGAGGGGAAAATACAGATTGGTTGGGGATTCGGGCAGTAATAAACTCTAATTCATCTCCCATAAATGGAGTAAGTGATTCGAAGACAGCTTTGGTCCTCGGTGCTGGTGGAATGAGTCAGGCTTCACTTTATGCCCTAATATCCTTAGGCTTCAAAAGAATTCTCTTATTCAATCGAACAGAATCAAAGGCACGACAGTTGGCGGACCATTTCAACAAGCAATCACCTTTGACATTTGAGGAACCATTTCCACGAATTGTACATTTTAAAATTGAGATAATAAAAAGCTTAAGCGACATTCCAGAGGAAATTCGGTATGATCATTTACCTACTGTGATTATTAATTGTATACCAGGCCGTGATATAGTCACTAACAAACTTATTCATTTTGAGATTCCTGACTTCTGGTTTGACTCTCCGTCCGGTGGGGTATTTGTAGAGACAGGATATAATCCATTGATATCTCCCCTCCAAATATCTGCGAGAAAGTTTGTATCTAGAGGTTGGGTTGTCACTACTGGTTTGAATTACTTGCATGAACAAGCCATTGCTCAATTTGAGATGCATACAGGCAAAATTGCTCCATCAGCTATAATGAAAAGTGCGTTGATGAATCATTTTGCAGCATTTAACTAACTAAACTGGACTTCATTTAAACAAAACTAAATAGTACAGACTAAACTAGAATTTTATTGCCATTCTTGTAAGATTTTGTGGCTGCTTTCGCCTCTTCAAAGATGTCAGTAGAAAACAAAAACTTCTGAAAAACTGGATCGGCCCACCTGTTGGGACAGCCTTCTTGAGGCGGGAATAAAGCACAAAGACGATCCCTTTCCATTTGTTTTGGTCCATCATGTAAGTGGTAAATATTTCTGCAATTGGTTGACTCTAAAACTATTCTCGTGGTCCTCTCCTTTCTCAAATTTTCGTAAAGCTTTAATAGGTAATGTATTTGGCCCCTGTCTACAAGAGAAGCACCAAATATTTCAGAAAGACAAGCAGAGTCTTCTACTGCTTGAGCAGCTCCTTGAGCTAAATATGGAAGAGTCGCATGACATGCATCCCCCATCAAAGCCACATTTGCACTAGGATGAACCCAAGTATCCATTTCGACGCTGTTCTGTAATTTCCATTTAGAGGTTTGATGAACTAACGATATTAGTTTCTGTAACCTTGGATCCCACTTGGAAAAAAGTTCTTTCAACTCATTAGGACCGGCTTTCATGACGTTTGTATTTTTATCTAGAGTATCAGGAGACAAAACGACGATATTACAAGTTTTTCCGCCGTGTAATAAATATACAACGACATGAATATCAGGTCCCCACCAAAAATGAATATTAGGTTCTTTTGATATAAAATCCAATTCTGGGTATTCCTTCATATCTTCTACTCGTACGAGAGCTCTGTATGCTAGATCTCCAGTATCATGTGGTGGATCTTCTCTTCCCAACATCAAAGAACGCACTTTGGATCTAAGTCCATCAGCGCCAATGATGATGTCACCAGTGTATTCGCGATTATCTGAGGTGAAAACCTTGTTAGTATTGAAGTCAAGGTCTACCACTGTGCTATTCAAAATAATGCTAACACCCAATTCCTTTGCCCTATCAACTAGAACTCTGTGGAAGTCAGCTCTGTGAATGTGTAAATATTCTCCCCCGTATTTTTGGACACAGTAGGGCCATAAGTTTTGAGATGATAGCTCATTTCCGTGGTCCCACTTATAAAATCTGCAAGCTTTTGGAAGGGTAGATAGTTCGAGAATCTGTTTTTTGCAACCATATCTCTCCAAGATCCTTGTAGAATTTGGAGGAATCTGAATTCCCGCCCCAACTTCTCCTAATTTAAGGGCTTGCTCTAATATCACAACTTCGTGGCCATTCAATCGAAGCCCGATAGCAGCTGCAAGACCTCCTAAACCTGCACCAATAATGACAAATTTGAGTACTACTTTTTCTGCCAGATTATCTGTAGTCATAATAGGATCTTGTTTCTATGTAAATTCTTTTTCTTGAAATTTTTACTCTTGCTACCTATGTCAGTGAATTGGCAGTCTACATTGTTTATTTATGTCATAAATATATAGTATGTCCCAAGCTCAACCCTAAATTTCAATGATTTGTGGGTAATTGCTTAGCCGCGAAATTAAACAGATTCTGGCTAAATATTTAACGCAGTTATATTTGATGTGCGATGAATTGAGGGTTAGACCAATCTAACTTTAAAAAAACCAATTATTTATCAACCCTTCAGGACAATTGATTCAGCCTAAAAGTTTATCCTTGATTACAGAAATTGATCGATTAGTATAAATAAATTCTAATACGGGTAGGTAGTCGCCCCTTAATGTGGGAAGCTCAAAGTTATAATGAATACAGCAATATCAACCACATACTATAAGAAAGAATCAAGCATATTGAAGGACGCCACAGGGGCAGAAGATGCCGTAAAATGCGAGCATGTGATTCCTCCTATAAACTCACATTACCTAGCTTCAGTTGAGAACTTAAGAGCAAGACTCCCCTTTGACATATCTATAGCTACCGTGACATTACCACCACATGAGGGTATTTTGCAAAAACTAGAAAGTTGCTCCTCCGCTGGCTTCCGCATGGTAGAAATAATGGCTACTGATTTGGAAAAAGTAAGTGCAGAAGATATTTATGCTACATGCAAAAAAATTGGGATCCAAGTATCTATATATCAACCTTTCAGAGATTTAGAGGGCCTTGATGATTCTGAGTTCCAGAAAAAGTTGACAGAATTCGAAAGTTTCTTAAATACGGCTGATATTTTACATACTGACTTGATTCTTTTATGTGCAACATGTCGTGCTGACACTACTAATGACAGAACCATTTTTATTGAACAGTTGAGAGCTGCTTCTGATGTCGCAGCTAAAAAAAATAAAAAGATTGCTTTTGAAGCGTTGGCTTGGAGCTCCTATATAAACACGTTAGAGGCTGCATGCGAAGTTGTTCTTGAGGTCAATCGAGACAATTTTGGCATTTGCCTTGATTCATATCATATTTTTTCTAGGAATTGTAGCTTGAAAGTCCTAGATGAAAAAATGAAAAACAAAGTGTTTTTCGTTCAGTTATGTGATGCTCCCTTATTGAAGTTGTCTGATTTGTTGTTCTACTCTAGAAACTATAGATGCTTACCAATGCAGGGTGAATATAGAAATGACTTATTGATTCAAAAGGCGCTAGAATTGAACTATCGAGGGCCGTTGTCAATTGAAGTATTTAATGCTTCTTTTAGAAAGCAGGATGACGGTAAGTCAATTGCGGACGATGCATTTCGTTCATTGATGCTTTTGCAATGTAGCTGGATGAAAATATTACCAAGGGCGACTGTTTTCAAAGGTGTTTTTCTCGACAAGGTGGAAACTGTGACTCCCAATCAACTTTGTAACATTGGAGTTCTAGTCTCGGATAAGGACCAGTTCACTCCCAGGTTAAAATTATTCGGATATGCTAGCAACTTGACATCAATATCTGAGAGCGCTTCCTCTGGGATTTCAAAGAAACTAAACCTAATTTGCAAAAATCGCTTTGAATTTAACAGACTTATCCTTTATTTAAGATGTGTCCTCGGTTACAATGTTTTACTCAATGATGAAAGCGATGTATACAACACTTTTGGATTACCTCTTGCTTTAACTTTTGGAGGTCAGTTAGATGACTTGAAACTAACTCTTATTGTAGAAGTCGAATAGTTTATTTGATTCTTATTTTTTTTCTAGGTTTGAGATATATATAATAGCTTTGGTTATTTATTTAATGCATGTGCGATTCTGATCATTAAAAGAAGGGTACTTTTAAAACATCATTATTACATTCTAATAAAGACAAATAATTATTGATGTGCAAAGCAAAGTTTATTCTAACATTATGTAAGATCACTCATTTTAAGGAATTGAAATTTGGTTTAACACTGTTGATATCTTGAACCTTCTGTAGAAGTCCTGTCTCAATGGACCTGGTCACTGCTTCAACACAAAGTATTGCAGATATTCCATCATCAGCGTTGCATTGGGGCTCTGACTCTTTCCTTATAACATCAACGAAATGATTTAACTGAAGGTCAAATGGTAATTTGAGCCTCAAATCCGAGTCCTTACTTGAGATCAAGGATTCCTTAATTACTGGAGATAGCCATCCTTGTCCGCCGGTTTTCTGGTGATATAAGTTTAGATCAGGGATTGACAAAGTACCTTTGGAACCAAAAACTCTATAGAATCCTTCTAAACCCTCATGAAATGGAACAGTAGGGTTTTCGCCTGTCCCCGATTCAAAATTGAAAGGCGATACAACATTATCAGAACATATGAATGTTCCACATACACCGCTTTTAAATTTTAGGACTAATGCAGCACCTTCGTCAGCATTGGGGAATTCGAGACGTTGCTTCACTAGTAAAGATGCATAGACTTCGTCAACTGGACCAAAAAGATACTGTAATATATCTATATCATGAACTAAGTTAATTAAGATCACTCCTCCGCCTTTTTTCTGTTCAATTCTCCAGGGCGAAGCTTCGAAATAAGAGTCATTTTTTTGCAAAGCCCAAGTTCCCTGTACCGCTACGATGTTGCCGACCTCTTTCAAATTATTTTTGGTTTCAATGATAAATGGATTGAACCTCCTATGATGACCAACTAATAGCGCAATACCCTGCTGTGTCGCATACTCTCTCAACGCCATGGAGTCCTCGACGCTAGAAGACAAAGGCTTCTCTACTAGTAAGTTTATCTTATAAGATGCTAATTCTGCAGCGATCTTTACGTGAGTGGCACTGGGAGTACATACTATGGCCCCGTCTGGATAAGGAACTGCATTTGAGTGGCAGTACTCTATCATTCTGCTAATCGATTTCATATACCTCGCATTAAGAGCCTTTGCTGCTTTTTCACCAGTCTCACTAGGATCTATCACTGCAAATAATTCTGTATCAGGGTTGCTTATGACATGGGCCGCATGACGAGGCCCTATTAAACCCATCCCCACAATTACGAGTTGAATTTTCTTGCATACCGTCATCGTATCCACACAAGCTTTGATTCACTTATTACTCATTAGGTCAGTAGCTTAGTAGCTCTGTATCTCAGTAAATAGTTTTTATATGATTATTTACTTTCTATAGCCCCGCAGGAATGAACAAATTTACTTCCTGTTGTATGTTTGAAATTTTTCATCAAAGTATAGGCTAAATCAAAAGCGAAAGATGAAGTTTTATATACAGGTCTTCGATGATTGCCCTCAATACAATAGTCGGGAATATTGGGGTTTCCCCACAAATTGCGTTACTTCTAAATTTTACATAGGCCCCCACCAGGGAAAAATCATCTACATTGATATCTTTTCCTTATCTTAAGTTTTCTGTGGCTAAATAAAACTCCTATTTCTCTAAAGCTTACTTATGAGGAATATCGCTGGGATCGTACAGTGGACGCGGAAGCTCAAATCCGTCGACGGTTCTCCCATAAGTAATGCCACCTAGTCTAGAAACGGGCCTTAAACTGGCAATATCGATATTGTTCAAATCCTTATTGACGACGTTATCCATTACGTGAAAATTCACTCCTTCTATAATGCACAATGTTCCGGTTGCCTTATTAGGGTCTTTCTTCGACTTCCATTCATGAGAGTGGATGAGCTTACCTTCAATGGAAAACGCGCTTTCTGCAACATGATCAGGCTTAACTTTTGTCGATTTCAAAGGTGTCAACCCTGACAAATCCCATTCATTGACTTCATAAGGACAATTAGTACAAGTATAATTGGCAGCCTCAAGAAACCATTCTGATATTATATTAATAGTGCATTCCTCTGTCTCAAGAAGATTTCTACAACTATCTTTAGGATTTCCCTTGCCTCCGCTCAACCCGATACAAAATATTGGTGGATCATGATTCACTACCGTAAAGTAAGAAAATGGAGCCAAATTTTTAGTGCCATCTTTTCCTACGGTCGACGTGAATCCAATTGGTCTGGGAGTGACTGCAGAAATCAACAATTTGTAATTATCCACAGGATCTCTAGTATCTCCAAACGGATCAATTTCCAATTTTTTATACTGTTTCCAATCGCTCTCGTTTGCACCATCACCAACTCTCCAATCAGGATCTATTGTCTTAGAATATTCCCACCTTTTATCCTTATCGAATGGTTTTCTCGATGCTTCCACTTTTTTGAAATCTTTATGAGGATTTCTCTTGACTTGGTTTTCCAATCCAAATCTTTTTGGCTCTTCCGCGTTAGTCATAGCTTGGGGTATGTAATTTTGGATTATTAAAATTTCTAATCGAACCAATTTTTTTTTTGATTAACACAAGGCTATATACTTTGTCTGTGTGCCAGAACCGGATAAGTAATCACCCTTAAGCTTACTTGCTAATCTTTTTTCCGAGATCTCACCACCAGAAACTAGGTTACAAGCGAGGAAGGCGTGTCCACGAGCCTAACGCGAGCCTTGATTTATGGGGAAATCAAAGTGGAGGTGTATTGATCATAATATTTGATAAAGGTTTTTTTTTTCGTTCACTTGGACACTCCTCTTTAGATACAAAAGATATAAAGGCTCATCATATCCAAGGAGCCAGTATCCAGTATCCAGTATCAAGGCGATCGGAAAAGTGTACCTTAGAATGCAAGAAACTAGGGAGACTCCAAAAGAGGTTTACAATGTTAGGGTTCATTTTGCATCGCTAGTAGCTTGCTTTGCTGCTGTTATTATCGGATATGATGCTGGCTTTATTGGGGGTACTGTGGTTCTACCTGAGTTTCAAAGAGAATTTGGCTTTGCTAATAAAAGTGAAAGTGATCAGATCCTCACAAAAGCAAATATAATTTCTTTATTCCATGTGGGTGCCTTCTTTGGAGCTTACCTTATATATCCCGTTGGTATCGTCTGGGGTAGGATTGTGGGCTTCATCATCTCTGGAGCTCTTCTTGTTTTCGGATCTGCAATACAATTGGCAGCAAATAGTGAACGAGGACTCGGGCCAATGCTCGCGGGAAGAGTAATTAGTGGTCTAGGAATTGGCGCTGTATCAAATCTAGCACCAATGTATGTATCGGAGATTGCACCGCCTGCCATTCGTGGGCGATTGATTGGAATGTATGAAGTTGCTTGGCAGGTAGGTGGTGTCATTGGCTTCTTTATCAATTACGGTACCGAAATTAACCTTGAAGGCAACAGACAATGGTTGGTTCCCGTTGCACTTCAGTGTATACCATCAGGTTTGTTTTTCGTGGGTGTATTTTTCATCAAGGAGTCTCCTCGTTGGTATTACACTAGGGGAAACAAAAAGAAGGCTCTTGAATCACTAAGCTATCTTCGGAATCTCGATGCTGATTCAAATTACATTGCATATGAAATTGCAGCAATGGAAGAGGAATTAATTCACCGTGATAAAACTGTTGGAGCAGGCTTTTTTGATCCTTTTAAGGCTCTTTTTGGAAGAAAGAATTTAGCATATCGTCTCCTTTTGTCGACGTCCATTTTTATGTTTCAAAACACTTCTGGTGTTAATGCTATAAATTATTACTCTGTCTCTATATTACTGACAATGGGCATCAGTTCACAGAAAACTGGTCTTCTTTCAACTGGTATCTTTGGTGTCATCAAGGGAGTATGCTGTTTTTTATGGGCTTTCTTTGTTGTTGACAAATTTGGAAGAAAAGTTCCTGTCATCTTGATATCTACTATCTGTGCCTTATGTCTTTGGTATATTGGTGTTTATATAAAAGTAGCTCAACCAGAAGCTGGAGATGGGTCTCTAGATGCTGGAGGTAAGGCTGCTTTGGCATTCTTTTATATCTGGACTATTGGTTATGCATTTTCCTGGTCGGGTACACCTTGGGTGTATATTTCCGAAATATTTGATCTGAGTGTCAGAACATTAGCGCAGTGCATCAATGCTTCTTCAAATTGGTTTTGGGCATTTATATTGGCTAGATTTACTCAGGACATGATAAATTCTATGCAATATGGAATATTTTTCTTTTTTGCGTCTCTTTTAATGATATCAAATGCTATATACTTCTTTGCTTATCCCGAAACAAAGAATATTCCAATTACTGATGTCGACTTGTTGTTTCAAAAAGGAGTAAGACCATGGAAGGCTCATGCACATGTTTTGAAGCTTTTGAAAGAACAAGAAGATTCCGTTTTGGCTGACCCATGGAGCGACAAAGCGTCGCAGCAGTTCGTTGAAATTGTTGAAGGAAAAGAACAAGTATAATGCTACCGGTAGTTATATATTTCTACTTTTGATTAGATTGGTACCCCAATGTCTACTTCACTGTCCTTAGTGTGCAATAATTTTTTTCTCACTTTGTATATTAAATGACCAACAATTTACGACCAGGAGTTGTATTTATTATCCCTAAGAATAAGCTCAGTTTGCGTTTTTGTGGATTCACTTGAACCCATATTACTGTATGATGCAAATAAATCAAGATATGCTGGTTGTTAATTTGACAGATAACATCCTACAAAGCAAAGATCATAAGAAATATACTTGAGTGCTTACTTAGATACTAGTTTCATATCAATATCTATCTAATCCAATTCAGCGACAGGCAAACCATTTATATCGAAAGAAAAATTTTTGAACGAGACATTGGACATTGCTTCTTTATTTTTCTTAAGTCTCTCCTTTTGCGCCTCCTCGTTGGTTGTAATAGAAAAATGCCAATTCAAATTCCAATCAGTCTCTTTCATGTTGTACTTCTGTGCTTTTGCTTTACCTAAATGATGAAGTTCAAACAAAAGGTCGCTCTTTACTCCAAACACTGCATCAGATTTTTCGTAAGGGTCACCTTTAAGATATAAAGCAGTTATTAACAGATCATACCCAGGCTTTTTTATTATAAAATGGATATGGGCAGGTCTATACGGGTGCCTATTGATATACTTCAACATATTTCCAACTGGTCCGTCATTGGGAATGGGGTAAGGAACAGGCTTCGTACATTTGATAGCGAAAGACCCGTCCTCTTTCGTGTATACTATTCCTCTCATATCTGGACCATCTCTTTCGTCGTATTGTGTGTCGTATAGACCATTTTCGTCACATTCCCAAATATCTACCGATGCTCCCTCGATAGGTTCATCCTTAGAATCTCTTAAAGTCCCTTCAATTAAAAGTGGTTCTCCTTTGCCTTGAGAACAAATCGATGTACCCAGATCGTGAACAATGGCGTCATGCGTATGAAATGGACCCAATAAAGTTCCAACAGTTGCATTTTTAGGTTTAGGGTGTGACAAGGCATCCACCAATACTGATAGACCTAATGTATCTGATAATAAAATAAACTCCTGTCTAATGTCGGAGCACATTTTGCCCACTTCAGTCAAAAATTGGATTCCAGCTTCCCATTCTTCTGTAGTTAAGCGTGTTTCTCTTGCAAAATCATGCAAATGATGCACCAATCTTTCCATAATAAACATCAATCTGGCATCATTATGCTGCGAATTGACAGCAATTGTATTTTGTGTGATGGTATCAGCACTCATCTCTCCCACCTCAAGCATCTTTGAAGACGTCATATTGTATGCGTTTGTTTGAGGTCGTCATTATTGTTGCCCATCTATTCTCTTTTATATTTTTGCAAAATTATCCGTAAATCTTTTGCTGCGGAGGTTAAGTTATTAATCCGTTTACCAAAGGATAATCTCTTAGCCGGAATGTCTTTACGTTTTTCGAGGCTGAAATAGAGAAGACGCCCAAGAAACTTAAAAGAAAAAACCAATAATCCTGACGTACTGTGGGGTTGCGAAAGACAAAGAAATAGCTTCTATAAGATGGCTTGACCTATAAGCATGATTTCAAGTTCATTCTAAGGCTCCAAATAAACTTTGTTCCATTTCAGTTATTGAGAAATACTACTTTTTGAAAAACAAAATAGTAGTTAACTAGAGATCTTCTCTGAGACAAATTAAATATAGTTTCTTCTTGGTGAAGGCATTTTTTAAAGAACACATAGCATATCGTCTTTGTCTGCATTAATAGCTGCTATATTTCTACTTTTTTGCGAGACTGCATGAAAGTATTGATAAGAGATTTCTGAATGCGTCGTATGCAAGCTCTCAATCAGCACCCTTATTGACAAACGGAAAAGTGTTTGCCATGAACGGAAGTTTATAACGATTGAAAACTCGATCGAACTTAAAAATCAATCACCAGATTCATCAAGATTATTTCAAGGGGCAATGTCTCCTATTTGAAATGTGGTTACATTTCCAGTGCCTCTTGTCAAAAAACACGCGTATTTACATGTTACATTTCGCATTACATGTTGCATCAGAAGCCATTCTGTAATTTTGTACTGCTTTAAGAACTGATTTCTTAATTCACACGATAAAGGAAGATAATTTGAGTTTGCTCATTGTTTAAAATATGCTGGATTAGTTTCACGACGCAATTTTGGAAATTTGTCTCGTTCGATAACGATTAGCTTCCAATCACTTCTAAAGCATTTCGAGGAGAAAGAGGGAGAAGTTACACTTATGTTTTGTATTGATGCAACGTACGCGCAGTATATTGAAAAGGAACATTCTTTCTCAACAATAGATAAACTAGTAGCAGGATTTGAAATAACATTATTATAAGTTCTCATACAATATATGTATATATATCGCTGCTTATTGCTATTGAGATCGCTGATAAAGACCCTACCCAGTGATACAATCGAATTATGCTTTATACACAATTTGCTTGCCTTAAACTACTTGGCATTATATTACTTTTGACTTCGAAAGTATATGCTGTTTCTGTGAACCCTTTACCTGCTCCAAGGAAAATAAATTGGGGTGGTGACATTAATAGTCCCATTCACATAAATCCGCAGTTAAGTTTAAAGCTCACAAATCGAAAAGATTCACATGGAAGTCAAGTGATATTATTTCAGGAAGCCTTTCAAAGAATGGTAAAGACCATAAAGAACTTGAAATGGTCTCCAGTCTTTGTGGAGAAACCTATTTCTAGTTTTGAGCCCTACCCAACTACATCTTCAGTTCTTAAGTCAAAAAGAGGTGCCAACCTTGCAGTTAGTAAGGTTATCGCAACGATTGATGATTTAGATGCAGAATTTCAATTAGGCGTAAATGAAACATACCTGTTAGAGATATCTAGGAGTAGTGATGGAATTCAAATCAGTGCTGGCACTATTTGGGGTGCGCTTCATGCACTTCTGACTCTTCAGCAACTCATTATTTATGAAAATGGAGCGTATATTGTCGAGGATTCAGTTGAAGTTTGGGACGAGCCATTGTATCAACACAGGGGAGTAATGATCGACTCTGGTCGTAATTTCCTCTCCATAAGCTCGATTTGTGATCAAATTGATATAATGTCTTTATCGAAGCTTAATGTGTTACATTGGCACTTGGCAGATTCCCAATCCTGGCCAATTGAAATACTTTCCTATCCTGTAATGATAAAAGATGCTTACTCACCTAAGGAAGTATATACTCAAGAAGATATAAAGTATGTTGTTAACTATGCTAAGAATCGAGGCGTTCGTGTTATCCCTGAAATTGATATGCCCGGCCACTCTCGAGCAGGTTGGCGGAAAGTCGATCCAAATATAGTTTCATGTGCAAACAGTTGGTGGTCCAATGATGTGTGGTCTGAACATACTGCTGTTGAACCTCCTCCAGGACAACTTGATATTTTATACAATAAAACGTATGACATTGTGAAAAACGTCTATGATGAGCTTAGCTCTTTATTTGGAGATAATATCTTTCATGTTGGCGCAGATGAGTTGCAAAGCAATTGTTACAAGTTTTCAAGTTCTATTCAAAATTGGCTCGATGAAGATTCTTCCCGCACTATTAAAGATGTAACTCAACTTTGGGTGGATAAAAGTCTTCCTATCTTCAATAATACCAAAAATAGAAGATTGATGATGTGGGAAGATATAATATTGACAGCTGAAGGAGCCTTCAGTTTACCTAAGGATGTAATTTTGCAATCATGGAACAATGATCTAGTGAATATTAAAAATCTAACGTCTCGAGGATATGATGTCGTTGTCTCTTCGAGTACTCACTTTTATCTTGACTGTGGATACGGTGGTTTTGTCACTAATGATCCGCGTTATGTTGACTCCTCATCAAATGACGACTTCAATGAAGGATTAGGAGGGTCATGGTGCGCTCCGTACAAAACATGGCAGCGTATCTATTCTTATGATTTTACTGCAAATCTAACAGAGGAGGAAAAGTCGCATGTAATTGGTGCTGAAGTTGCCTTGTGGTCTGAACAGGTTGACTCAACGGTTTTGACTATTAAAACATGGCCACGCCTGGCAGCTTTTGCAGAAATGATGTGGAGTGGTAATACAAATTCCGATGGATATTTGAGAACCAATGATCTCACTCAACGGATACTTAATTACAGGGAATATATAGTATCCTTGGGATACGCAGCTAGTCCCCTTGTTCCTAAGTTTTGTGGTCAAAATCCACACGCTTGTGATCTTTACAAGAACCAAACAATAATGGACATGTATGGACAGCAGTAATCTTCAGATTCCTAAAACACACAGTTTTATCTGTTCGGCAATTGTTGGCTCTCAAGTTTGTATTCTCTTTAGTTGATCAAAAAAAATAAATGCTTTCAGCAATCTTTCTAAACTCTGAAACCAAGTGCAACCAAATTAGAAGCTGTTACTGAATAATTGGGACTTATTTCACGAATAAATCTTCAAAAATTTTCTCGTCAGTGATTACCAAAAGAGTGAATTTTCACGAGTTTTTAAAGATCCATAAGGATAATAAATGGCAATATTCCATTTTAATAGGGCCTATATGTTTTGTAATAATCTTAATTTAAGTGTCCAGTTCAATGTTACGCATCGTATGTCATAACGATCTTGAAACCCATCAGTTGAGCAGAATAAAACAAGGTATAAAATGATGTTGTATGAATCTCTTAAATTGGATTCTTTAAGCTTTTTTAAAAATCATCGATAGTGATTTGGCAATAGAGCTACATCAAGAAAATCCGCTGCTCAACATTAGGAGTGGAAAACTATTTGAGTTTAAAAGTGTACGACTTTTTTACTATTTCTTGTGTCATTGTGTCATGCTGTCAACTCGTGTATGCCTTTTTGTATCCTTATTGCTTTTAGGGCCCTCTGTAATCAGTAACGAAATCTTGTTTCATCTCTCTTCCTCTATATATATATATAGATATATGACACTATCAAAAACAACTTGAAAAAGAAACTCTGAAATGTACAAGTCTGAAATGTACAAGCACTTGATCATAGTCACACCTACTGCTTGATCTATTCAAAAAAAGGTAATAATGTCTTCTATCAACTTTTTTAAGCCATTCAAAAGTTTGCACACCTTTATCATTCTGACTTCGCCTAGTGTTTCGTCCTATCATATCAGTACTTGTAACAAAAAATGGCTACTTTAGAAATTTACGTAAACTAGATCATTGCAAAAAAGTTAAGGAAGTTACTTTAATACTATCGTCAGTGTTTCTATCTCAATAATATATTTTAATGACCAAGTGATAGCGTAACTGTATCATTACTTTTTATTGGCCGTTTAGATGTTCTTATCAGAAGAAGCCTCGGTAGTTTCTATCCGAAGAACGACTTCTGTTAAAAACGAAGCGCACTTCCTTTCTGAGGTCGCTTCCATGGCGAAGGGGTAAACAGTGTTTGAGTAAGTGTATTGCCAAAATGAATAACGTTCACGATGATAGATTTTATGATACAGATGTACCTTACGTTTTTCATAAAGGAACGAATTATGATATAGGGTTGAGGCATGGAAAAATAGCCAGAGAACGAATTGACAAAAACATTAAGACGTATGAGAGATTTTATAAGGAAACAGCAAAGATTACGTGGAAAGAAGCGAACAATAGAGCAAAAAAGTTCATTCCATACATACAAGAGAAAATGCCGTTGATTATGGACGAACTTCGTGGCATTGCAGACGGTTCAGGTCAAGACTTAATAGATATTCTTACATTGAATGTTAGATCGGAAATTTGCCTTACGAATTACTCTGATGGATGTAGCTCTATTAGCCAGCAGAATAAAGAGGACAAAGATATATATATATCACAGAACTGGGACTGGTTAACTGAATTGAATGAGGGTATCATCATTTTGGATATACAGCCAACAGATAAGCCAAGAATGTTGATGATGACAGAAGCCGGCATAATAGCTAAAATTGGCTTCAACGATAAGGGTTTGGGACTTATGTTAAATGCAATTATGTGTGGGGTAAGTCAAGTTGCTCTTCCCGTGCATTTTGCGATCAGAAGATGTTTAGAAGCTGAATCAACACAGCAGGCAATATCCGAACTCGAAGACTTAGGTATCGCTTCAACGGCGAACTTAATGTTAGCGGACAATCGCGGAAACTTCTTGACAGTTGAAGCTTCGCCGAAGGGGTTTGCTTTTATAGAGCCTGACGATAACCTTGTCGTTGCTCATACCAATCATTTATATGCCTCGAAAAAGTATGTCACCGACCATCCAATTCCAGATTCTTTTAGCAGACTTGCTAGACTTGTCGATCTTAGTAAGAATTCTGAAGCTACCTACGATGATATTCGGAGAAGGCTTTCTGATGAAGAAAATTATCCTCATTCGATTGACAGAGGTTTTGTTGGTGATGTTGTTGGTTTCGATGCAATGGTTACAATAGCCACACTAATTGTAGATATATCTAAACTTGAGGGTGAGATCTCCTTTGGGAGACCAAGCAGTCATCCAAAGAGATACCAACTTTTTTTCAGCTAAATAAAACATAGGCTAAAGTGCTCAGAAACCCTACGTTATTTCAAATATTTGGTCCTAAATCTCTTTCCATGTATTGGCCTTTCTGAAATTGTTGAAAAACTCAGTCAAGAATATAGCCTATTTATTTGCGTATTTATTATTAAATATTTATATGGAGAACTCTTTCATTGATGTGTACCATTATCATTAAAGTTGTCAAGTCTACTAATAGTGATCTAATTTACCTCCAAGACATTTGACATATATGTTGACTAAAAGATTAAATCAAAAGAGCAGTTATAACAGACACGCCAGCTAAGAACATTGAAGAAGAGGTCAATAAATTCCCGGCATTTTCTTCTGCTGAAGCAACTGTAGAAGAAGAAGACGAACTATTAGAGGTGATATTAGCACAAGCAAGTCTGGTGTCATTGCTGAAGTGAATAACTACCGACAATCCCCCAATGAAAGCTTTGTTATCCTCGTTCAATGAAATATAATCATCAACATATGAAACTTTACTATCAGTATAGGTAAGAACGCCATGTCTTCCTGATAAGTCACCCACCTCTAATTCGTTGGGTTGAGTAGCATTTGGATTCCCATTGTATGGATTCAAATGAAGCTTGGTTCCGTTACAATTTCCATCACTTGGAACCGGTAGCTGATGAACATGATACTTATATGGGCCTCCGACCGATGGTAAGCCCGATAAATCGACGTTGACACTAACTGACCCATTCGAGGAAGAGCTGAAGTCGATTTCTCCTGAAACGACACCTTTTTCAAATTCAGCAGAATATTTAGCTCCCTTTGGAGAGTCTGTAACAACTGGCGCACTGGCTCTGACTCCACTGCCAATTGCAGCGAGTGAGAGAAGTTTTTGTAAAGAAACCATATTTTGTCTTAAAATGGTAACTCAAAGAAATTCATGCTTCTAGAGGAATCAATGCTTTATATAGAATGTATTCTCTTGACTTTTTCAGCTATTTCAATATATATTATTCGCTCGATAATCATGATCTACCAATACGAACAATAGAATGTTCAATAAGGTTACTTTCAATATTGACCAATTAAAGGATTTGGTATCTGGATTCTGATATATTAGTAAGTAGTCCTAGGTAAATACGTCTGTAAAAGTCAACTACCATTCTGTTGCGAGTGGTGCTTTATTGTTTTTTTTTGCGGCATATATAATATACAATAGAAGCCGAAATAGAAAACAGCGAGTATATTTACCACAGCTCGTTTTTTACGATATTACAAAAGTTTATATGTGCTTCCTTCAACTTCGAGGAAAACATAATGTAGATATAGTTTTCATTTCCTTTGAGTTGTCCGCGATAAAAACGAAGCATTTTACGAATAGGTATTTTAATATGCTCATCGTAAAACATAATCGCTGTCTTTCCAGAACCGATTTGCGACAAAAAAACAAAAGAAAGTGATTATGTCCGATATCGCATTTATAAGATTCGAATTCTCAGGAACAAATCGAAAGACAATAGTCTACTTTTAAGTAATCGGCAATTTTGAGAGACAATAGAAGTATATTCTAATAGGTCCAATCAATCATTTTAAGTGAACCTTAAATATCTACTTTCAGCTCTTTTAATTAAGTTCTCCTTTTTGCTTGTCCTATTGGCATCTAGGAGGACTTTTGGCTTCTTAAACTTAAAAAGTTTTTTTGAAAGTTTCGCTTTCTAACTTATGCAAACCGAAGCCGTCGAAACCCATTAAAGACTGAACTCATCATCTCAGCCGCCCATGATGATCACCAAATTAATATTACCACAATTCATGATAAAATTATGTACAGTGTCTTTTAGCCAAACCAACTCAATCTTTACTCCACCGATATTAGCATTTATCAGATCAGAGAGCAATAGTATACATTGCTGCTTGTTGTGCTAAATCGAATTAGATTCTTTCTGTTGTAGAAATTTTGCGCTATTAGTTCTCAAGCCACAAGTTGCCCATGTGGTAATTTGACTGGGTGCGATTGTTTCTGTAATCTTTTGTCTGAACATTCAAAGCATTTACAGGGTTAATTTTGACGAATATTACCAGAATAGCTGTATACTAAGCTGGTCAAGAATTCTCTGGCGCGGTTTACATAAAAGATCACAAGATTCAGCAGTTGCGCATATTGCTGGATACAAATTCGTCCCTTGCTTGTCGGTCAGCCCCAGAGCACTGGTGCTGCTCCAGGTATTATAGGCTACGGTGTCAAGGAAAATGGATATGCTAATATAGTTGTACTTTTACTCCTTATTTTTACTCCTACTGGCGATATGTATTATCCTTGTTAAAAGAAGTATTTTACAAAGAAGAATAAATAGAAAGTATTGTAGATCATCAGTAGAAAATTGACATTTATGGAGCTATAATGAGACACTTCTTCATTTTGAGTTCCACTTGTGTATATAAGCAACATCAGTGAATATTCTGAAAATAAAAAAAAAAGAAAATTTGTTGATTGTACTATATATACACTTTTCTTTTCTTTTATCAATAACATTTCCATATTGGGACAAGAAGAGTATTTTTTTGAACTAATGTTGAAGGACAATAAGTGAACTTGAAATAGAAAAGATTAAAAATAAGACTCGAATTGGAATGTTAAAATTTTTTTAACTTAGGGTGTATGTCTAAAGCTAGCGTAGAACTTAGATTTTAAAACAATATTATTGTTATTCTACAATTGATGTTCTGAAAAATAGATTTGAAATTATTCTCTCTTAGTTTATCATCATTTTGTATTATTATATGAAAGTGAGAAGAAACTGTCAAAGAATAAACGAAATGCAAACGATAGAGCTTTAATAGCTTTTTCGGTCTTTAGTAAAGGATGATCACTTATTTTTGGACTTAGAAGAGAGGGTGTACTAGTTAATTGAAGCTGTAAAATTTGAATCACGTAAAAATATAGTTAAATATCTAAAAGAGCCTTAAATTTATAAATTTTCTTGAAATTGATTATATATTGCATATTAATAAATCAGGCAACATTATGGGGTTGATTTTTTTTGACGTCTAATGATCAAAATATGGCTGGACGCTGTTATCTTTAACATTAAATAAAACTATTTTTTTTAATGTTGTTGAATATGGTCTATTCTTACTTCTACAGCACTTAAGCGCAAACCTTTTCTTTTCAAATAGAATGAATGTTCAGATAAATTATTGTAAGTCAAAGTTCCCATTAATAAATTTATTAAGCATATCCAAGGCATTCTTAGGTTGATTGTAAGGAACCTGGTGTCCAGCATTAAAGAACCTTAAGGAGGTAAAATGCTTGTAGTTTCTCACCGTACCAGCAGCTTCACCATCAACATACCAGCTTTGTGTTTCTGCGTCATTAAACTCTTGTTTACCAGACCACTCAAGATTTCGACTCCACCAGTCGTTTCCGAGCCAGTTACATATCCAGTCTCTATCCCCTGAATAGAGCAAAATGGGGATCCCGGCGTCTAAAATAGGAGGAACAGTTTGTTGAAAAGGCTTAGCATTGTCACCAGTTAAGTAAACTTGAGTAAGTACCTGAGGACTACAGTCGTAATATATAGGGACTTCAATACCTAGCGCTTCTCTAACTTTTGATGTCCCAAAATAACGCTCAATGTATTCATACTCCATGTAGCACTCTGAACCATTACAGGGTGAGGATAAGTCATACAAGTTTTCACCTTTCACCTCTAAATAAAAATATTGGGTAATATCGCAAAACAGGGATGCCAAGAAACATTTCAAATCATTATCCATATCGTCGTAGCACTTTTGGACAAGTTCCTCGCAGAGAGGGAAAGCTAACGACATGGAAGCACATTCAAAAGGATTAAGGACTGCCTCATATCCACCTTGCCCACATGCCATAGGCTCAAAAGCCTTGTATTGAATCAATGGGTCTGTCCATCCGTTGCCTATAATAATTGAGGACACATTAAAAGATCGATCTTCATGTTGCAATATCTCGTACGTATCCTGAGGAATATAATGTCCTGCATATGATTCGCCTGTGATATGGAATTTTAAGTCCTTATATTCTGGGAACAGTTTAAAAAATAATTCCAAAAATGCGTACAAGTCCTCTCCAGCCGCTACTGTCGTCGTAACATCTATGTCCGAATACGAGAATCCGGTATTCACTGGCTGGTCCAAATAAATTATTGATGCATTATTATTCCAGCTGTATGGGTTACGCTCTAGCGTCAAGTTAGATTTAACTTTGGAAGGTCCATTTAAAAAAAAAAGGTTTCTAATGGAAGAGCAACCTGGTCCCCCACTTAACCAAAGAATGAGGGGGTCATTCTTTGGATCATTACGGGATTCTAGGAACCAGAAGAAAAAATGCTTCTTATCATCGTCGGTATCCAAATAGCCTGTATATTGAAGCACATCATCAACACCTAACACTGAGGGATCTTGTTTCTTATAACGAACTTTGTGATTCAGAAACTTAGAGTCCAGAACTACTTTATCCCAAATGCTTTTCGTTCTATTAAACTGCGGGTGCGGGGCCTTGTAGTCAAGATCAAGGTTGCTGAAATTAAGGTATACATTCGAATCTGAGGTAACATTGAGGCCCCTGGAATATAATTTTTCCCATAGTTCCTTCTCTAATTCAGACATCTCATCTACCGATCTATTGAAAGTTTGGCTAACGAGATTTAAGAATGTGTTATCATACTCTTCTTCTCTTTCAACTAATTTGGATGACTTATGAGCAGTGTCAAAGGTATTAGTAGAGACACAAACAGTAGCTACAGCCAATGCTAGGATATGTTTAAATAATTTCATAGTTGATTCGAAGTCGATATTAATATCCCTTCAGAAAGTCCAAATAAAGACGCGATTAGACAGAATATTATACTACGTTCTGAGAAGTTACTCGGGAAAAAGAAAGCAATTTTCGATTGCGCTTGCAGTTCACTCCATGAGCTCACAGTTTATTATTCTACTGCCGAGGTATTGTTCATAATATTCGTGATTTTTATTCACGATGTCCCTTGAACTCGCAGTTTTGTATGGAATGCTAATTTGGTAACAATAGGGAATTCTATATCGTCATAATTGAATATAAACACGTAATAGGGCATGATAACGAAAACTTCGGTAAGATATATCTTTTCGAAGAATCAATAAATTCAAGCTCCACTTTTCGCGAGTACTCAAACAATAGTTCAAATCTAATGAAAGAAGAAATTATACAGGGAATTTATTAAACAATATTAAGAATAATGCATCTTTTTCCTGTATAATCCCCATAATCTATTATGGACTTTTTATACACCGAACTTGTGGATCTTTTCCCTTCGATAGTATTGAAGTTAAAATTGTCATTTGGGGGCTCAGGTGGTGACTACGTCAGCATTTTGGCTTATTTTTTTGGGCCGTAAGCCACAAGCACGATCTCAATTAAAAATTATCGCCTTATCCACTTAATCAAAATTTGTGGCTTTCGCATCTCATGCAGTATACTTCAAAGCTCCTGGACTGTGGAACTAATTATTTGCCGGGTAACCCTGCTATTTGATAAGTTTATGAATGTTTTTCCTATCCGGCATCTTAGTTAGATCTAAGGCGAACGAGACATATCTTCTTTGCTAATGCTTGGGATCAAATCAAGTCGTCTGGCATCGAATGCTATAACTCTTGAAGCCGGATTTTCATTATCAACTTGAACAATAGGAGCGCTTTCAGAGCAGCTGAAATTTAACACTTTGGCTTAGACCATTAAAGCATCTTCGAAACAAAATTCAAACTCTGGAATTGCAGTGACAAAAGGACCTTAAACCCTTTACTAATACTGGAAGTGGGACTTGTTTATTATTAGACCTATGTGGACCAAAAAAAGTGAAAACTAAGAATTTAAGAATGAGTTTCGTATTCGAAAAAATTCTAATCAAGCTAACGAAGAACAAACTAAACCGAAATATGTAATTGTTGAATCCGAAAATTAAAAATTTCTTGCCAGACTAAATGATTACTGACATAGAGTTTCAAATAAGCATTGCCGCAAAGTTGAAAGCAACAAACAATGCTGTCAAAAAGAGGCCATTCTGATTTCCTGCTGCTGCATTTTCTTCATTTGCTGTTGCAAATGTTGCACTTGAGAAAGAGCTAGCGGATGAAGACTCTTCTTCAGTGGAAAATGTTGCAGAGCCTTCTGGGATAGCAGTGTTTGCTGAAGAAAGGGTATTGACATCAGCAGAAGTTTCAATGATAGTAGAACTTGATGGAACGACTGAACTAGTTTCTTTAGTGCTTTCTGGAGCCGCAGAACTTGTGGCTATTTTGCTGGAACCAGTTTCTTTAGTGCTTTCTGGAGCGGCAGAACTTGTTGCTATTGTGCTGGAAGCAGATCCTTCGCTAGCAGTTTCTGTTGAGCTAGCTTCGATGTCCGTTGAGCTAGCGGTCGCCGTCGCTGAAGCAGATGTAGCAGCTGCTGCATTTTCTAATAATGTAACATAAGATGACCCAAGATACCAGTATGGGTCACCAACTCCTGCACTAGAACAGATTGAATAGGCTAAGCTGGTAGCTTGAGATACATCTGTTCCTTGACAGCTATCGGCAATACATGATGCGACCGGATTACCCCAATTCAGCATTACACAGAGGCACCCAGTATCCCAGTAAGGGCAAGGTGTATTACCGGTGTCTTCTTCAACACATGATTGAGCGCATGTGGGAAGTTCAGCATAGATGGGATCAGCAAACCCATTTATACTAGCAGTCTTTGGGACCTCTGGATACGTGGAATAATTATCAGCCAAAGCTTTGGTTGCAAGCGAGAGCAAAACTCCTGAAAGGAAAACCTGATGAGCCATTGTGAAGCGAACGAAAATTTGATTTGCTCTTGAACTTAGATTTAACTATTGGGGTTCAAAAAAAAATTTTAGAACTATAGACGGAACAGCAAAATGAAGATATTTATAGCTGGTAGATGTGTATAGAATCATCTGCTCAATCAAGGTTTCTTTGCTAATAAAGCTTGTTGATATTTCCGAACGCGGTGTTTACATGCTATCTTTCCTTCCGGATCATTCTTCAGGTAAAAATTTTTTGTCAGTTTCTCCACTTGAGATGGTACGCTTTTGATGTTTAAGATACATTTTGCATGCAATATTGTGCTCAATGCTGTATTTGGAAGGATTTTGGCCGAATCTTTTGTTATTTTATCACAAAGAGACACTGCAGCATGGTCGTAGTTTGTCTTCTATTCGCCCGCATTTTTGTGTTCGTATTCGCATTATCTAAACGATCTGCAGCAGGCATTCTCACTGGAACCCTTTGAGCTCGTTCCAGAGTTTGTACTTGAACTTTCTGATTCAGCCGAGGATCCTTGGCTAGATGAAACTGTAGTTTCTCCGAGGTATTCGGAAAGAATACTCGAATAATCAGCACTAACTGAAATGGGCTCCACTGAAATGTCGCTAGTTACTTCTCCGGTGACTTGTGCTGCGTGTCTTAGTTCTGAAGAAACCGTTGCAGGCATGAGCCACTGATTCGCTCCTACGCTGGAGCATAATGAAAGCGCCAAGCTTGTTGCAGACTTCACATCTGATCCAGAGCATTCCGATGCAAAGCATTGTGCAACTTCTCCAGACCATTGAGGCATAACGCAAAGGCATCCTGTATCCCAATATGGACATGGTGTGTTTTTAACACTACTTTGTACGCAAGACCGTGCACACTTTGGTAGCTTACCATAGATTGGGTCCGCAAATCCATTAATACTTGCAGTCTGGGGTACTTGAGGATACGTAGCCCAGTTGTTTGCCATTGAGACAGATACGCTAGCGGCTATTGAAAATAAGTGTAAAACTTTCATATTTGTCATAAACTAAAAGGATGATGTAAATTTGGGTACAATGAGAGCGAAATAAATTGGAATTATGCCTAGAATATATGCTGCCGACCGATCAAGCATCATCATTCTCTAATCTGTATATTTATTTTAAAAATACTCTGCATGAAAAAGGGATACTGTTACATTATGCAATCGCATAGTGGCTTACTAAAGAATGTAGGTCGTTCCCGACTTCGGCTAAGAATGAACTAGGATAAGACTTCTACTGATACTTCTTGGCTATATGGTGTGCTGTATGCGGAAGAAGATGGGTTTATAACATGACACAGAAGTATCGGATCGGGGATTATCAAAAAAGTTGAACTCTCGCATTTTATGAGAGTTTATTCGTATTCTGCTTAACATGTCATCAATACCTTACAATTTGCAATATTACGTGGAAAAAGATAGAAACAACTTATTCCAATGGCTATCGTTTTTGGTAGGCGTTTGTTCATTCTTATTATATGGTATTGGATTTCACTGGCTCCCAAAGCTCTTGCGAGAAAGAAGAAAAGGGATATCTAAATCCACACTTGTATTTAATATATTGAAAGGAACGGATCTAATCAACATTTGTTTCCCAATTAATGTTCCTTTCGTATCTAAGTTTTATGTTCACCCTGGTTTGATTTTGTTATGCCTGGGGTACTGTGCAATCAACGCTGTATTTTCATTTATTAAAACGGTGGATCTCGATTATCAACCAAGATACTATATTGTGAGCAAAAGATTGGGAAAGCTAGCTGTCGGCAATCTATTGCTTCTAACTTTGCTGATCATTAAGTCTGATATAGTAATGTTTGCTACTGGCTTGAAGCAAGATCGTTTACAATTTTTTCATAGGTGGTCAGGGAGGCTTGTGTGGGTTATGGCCACACTCCATTTAGCATTAGCTATCACCTATTGGTTAAGGTTAAACTTTAGTGTAATGATTCTTATCCCGCCTCAAATCTTTGGGATGATATCTTATGGCAGCTTATGTATATTGAGTTGGGGAAGCATTAGGGTCCTTCGAAAATTTGCCTATGACTTCTTTTTAATCCAACACAAGATATTTTCTGGAATAATGTTCTTATTCGTGTTGTTCCATAACCCAGAGAGCAGAGTGATTATAATTTTAGCAATTCACCTTGTGGTACTTGATAAAGTTATTGGTAGGATTGTCACATTTATTCGCAGGAAATTCAGTCCTAATGGTGGAATGTCTCAATTTAGAATTTTGGATGAAGAAACATTGGAAGTAACTATTTCACTTGGTAAATCCTCAAGTAAGACTAAGCGGTGGTATAAATATGTCTTGCCTTCTGTGAAAACATGGAAGGCGGGACAGTATGTGTATCTCAATGTTCCCAAGGTTAGCTTGTTTCAATATCATCCTTTCACGATTGCCAGTCTAGCAAGTTCAGGAGACATGAAATTACTTATTAAGCACAAAAAAGGATTTACAAAAAAATTATTCAGAAAGGTATCTCAATTGAATGCAAGTAACTCTATGGATGAAGGCGGAAATCTGAACAGTGTGAATTTAAAGGTTTTAATATCTGGCCCTTTTGGTGGATTGCTACAACCATTAATTACTTTTGACTCTCTGTTATTTTTGCCTCGGGAGTAGGTGCGTCCTTTACATTTCCAATCGCTTTGGAGCTTCTTCAAAAGGTCCAAGGGAGGTACCAGGATACCTCTTTTCTTCTCACTATGCCAACTATCAAAATAATATGGAGTATAAAATATCTTTCTAATATTTCGTGGTATAAGGATATTTTGGAAGAACTAAATTCTTATGCAAATGATGAGCTCTTAACAATCGAAGTTTATATTACTCGAGATAAAAATGAGGGACGTTCAATGCACACTGTGGACAGAAAGATTGACAAAGAAAACCAGGAGAAAGAGGTGGTAGAGTTGCTGGAGGGAAAAGTTGAATCTAGTACTATACAGCTCTCTACTTGCTCAAGCTCTTGCGCTAGAAGCCCCAGTGTTTTATCCCCGTTTTTCGATATGACAAATATAGACGTATACTTTGGTAGAGTCGACCTTTCGATGGCCCTTGAGGACCAGTCCCGTATATATGAATCAGAAAGCCAACGCAAATCCCTTGCTGTCATAGGATGTGGGTCTCGCTCATTTGTTGATTCTATCAAGTATAGCTGTCAGACAAATCGATGGAAAAAGAATTCACCAGATATATATTGTACCACCGAAAGTTACTAAGTAAGCTCTTTTGTATACGATGCTCAATGAAACTCAATACAAGAATAGCTAAACAAGAATACTGCAACGAACCCTTTTATATCTGTATATTTGTTTCTACGACCGTAATTTACATTCCGTTTTTAATGTTGTCTCAGCAATTCTTTTACATTTTAGTATTATATTCAAGTGCTTAATATTCGAACACCTCTTGTGAAAAATTTTAGCTTTAGCGACTGACAGTTGATAGTCGAAAATTTTTAAATTGGAAGAAACTTTGCAAAATACGCGAAAGATGCTGGTAGCGTTTAACATCAATTTAATGCATCTATATGCGCGCTGCAATGCAATGGTTTGCAGCATCAGCATTTGGCGAATCTGATTACAACCAAGGCTGCCAATTGCGTATTCGGGCTTATTATAATCGTACGAAAGGAAGAATAGGAAATTTAGCAGCTTCTCGGCAAGAATCAGCTAATATTACAGCTGTCGTAGGCTGGAAGTTAAAAAAAATCCTTTCAACCTATTTATATCGGACATTTTGTTTGCGAATTGTAGAAGTTGTTTTCACTGATTTACTTTATAGTTCATTTGCTGAAATGATTCCAGTCACTCTTTTTAAGATGCCGTTTCTTGTCGGCTTCATTGCTATGATTTCTTTGTCTGATGCTGCGAACCCCTACTCAGATTACCCCGAGGTCCCGCAAACGGCTAGTATTAATGGCTTTGCTGACCCCATCTATGCCAAGCTACCGACATGTGCTCAACCTTGTGTTGAAGAAGATACTGATATCACTCCTTGTCCTTACTGGGATACTGGTTGCCTTTGTGTCATGTCCAACTGGGATGCGTTGGTTGCATCATGTATTGCGGACAGTTGTAAAGGATCTGACGTCGTTACAGCCACAAGTTTAGCAAAATCTATATGTTCAAGTGCTGGTCTAGGAGACCCTTACTGGTATATTCCTGCTTCATTATCTACTGTATTGGATGCTGCGGCTGCTGCTACGGCAACTGCTACATCGGAGTTCACAAGTACGAATGCTGCTTCCAGTTCTGGAGCCACCAATGCAGCAGTTGTATCAAGTGCAGCTATCGCAACTGATGAAGCTACTACGACTGATGAAGTTATTACTACTGATGAAGCTATTACTACCGATGAAGCTATTACTACCAATGAAGCTATTACTACGAATGAAGCTATTACTACCGATGAAACATCCCTTAACACGGATACAGGATCACACACTTTTGATGAAAGTTCTTTCACCACTGTTGAAGCTTCTACAAGTGAAGAAGCACTTTTCACTGCTAGTGATGCACATTCTTCGGCCAGTGAAACATCTTTTACCTCTGGTGAGATACTGGCCCTAAGCGAAAAGACGGCTTCTTTCAGCGAAGATCCTTCGACAGTAAAGTCTAAAGCAATTTCATCTTCAGGACCGCAGTTTGGATTGAATATGCTGACAGTTGATACTTTATCTACTACTACTGTTTCAACATCCTCGTGCGATGAGAATAGATGCTCCATACCTCTGGTCATTACTGGGGAGAGTGAAATCACTAATGACTACACAAGGCATTCCACTGATAATCTTCTCAGCTCCTCTAATATTCAGGTTTCATCACATGAACTTTTTAAAACCAAACTTTCAGGGGATTCTGGTACGAGAACCGCTGATTCAACATCTACTGTCACCATCACTTCATGTAGTGATAATGTTTGCGTGGAGTCCGTGCATATTACTGGTGTTAGGACGGTAACGGAAGATCATACGACATACGTGACATATTGTCCACTTAGTTCATCTGCAGTTATTCCTTCGTCCAGAGAGACTAAACCGATTGAATATAAGACGAGCTCAGGAAAGATGAGTGAGTCGCCATATCCTTCCATCTCTCAATCCTTGGATAACGGAGCTACTTCTGCTCTCTCTATTGAGACTTATTCAGAAAATTTTGCAGGTCGCTCTTACACTTCCTTTTATACAATTTTAGTATTCTTTTCCTCTTTGTTCTTATAAAGTAAATAGAGAGACTATGATGCTAAAGGGCAGTTTATCAAATTTATAATACTTGCCGATGAAAGTTGACAGTCTACTTTGATTAAAATTTTTAGACTATGTTTTCTATCCAGCTTTATGTCCACATGAGATATAATCATCATTAAGAAAATACCTATTTATAACTCTTCTGTAGCCTATGAGCTTTGAGCTGATTTTATATAGGGTATATTTCAATGAGAGTTGTTACTAATGTTTTTAATATTTCAATGGTTGAATTTAATTGTAGCGATATGAGATTCGCAGATCGCCAACATCACAATAAATTCAGGTATACAGGTGAAGAAATACGAGAAGTATGCGTTGATGTGTATCATACAGAGAAACGTTTCTGTAAAATATTATAAGATTCAGAATTTGATAGTTGCTATAATCAACCGAAAAGGATTAGGTCAATGTTTCAATAAACAAACGGTATAACGTGAAGAGGTACTTCAAATTATTTATGTAGATACCTTGAGAGAGTCCCATTAATGAAAATTTGTGAGGTGTGCTATAAGACTAAGAAACAAATATCGGATACTGAGTATTTAGTGGGAGAATGAAAGAAGAAAAAGAGAAGGAAAAGATCTATTAGCACAAGGAGATAATACACAGGAACGGGATCGTACATAGAGACATTCAAGAGGACAACTTTCTCTATTTAAAGAATGGAGTGGTATACATTAAGGCGTTTGCGACAGCAAAACGGAGAGAAGAATTGACCGAGAAAATGCAGGTAATTTAATTGACCTCGAGTTGGTGTTCTATTATCTTCATTTTCCTAGTCTATTCACTTTGTTTACCGATTAGTATCCTCCCGATCCCTTTTCTTTTTGCGCAGTTACAAGCGATTCATTTGATTTCTGCTATGATATACACTTTTCTAGTTAGCTTTGGATGGTGCTTCAGTATGGGAGCTATGTTACGTTTAGGTACAAATGAGTAATACTTACACACTCGTGACAGATTTTACTCCACGAAAAATGTAAGATTATTCTTAGGACTCAGAATTTAAAATGTTCACATACTTATTCGAGCGGTGTCAGCATCTTCCTAAAGCAAGAGTCATCATAGTCCTAAATACTGAGATGCATTAGAATTTTTTTCAAAAATTAGTACTTATAAGGACATCTCTTAAGCGTCCCCAAAATGATTTTTAATGGTGATAATGAATTGCTCATTATGACTTTGCCATTCGGGATTTGCTTCTTAATGGAGTTATGCGGCTTAATCGTATAACAAATTTAGAAGTCTCGTACGGTTACTTCCTCTTTGAGTTATGGATTTAAGGCATGAAACGCGATATATTAATGCCCCATATAACAAGACTATCTTAAAAAGACAGTAAAGAGACAATAAAGTGAACTTCGCAAATATGTTGATTTTGAGCTCGAAGGGGAAAGGCAATATTTCGAAAGTTTTTTTATTTCCTAGTCATGTGGGCTCAAGAAGGAAACTTGATTCGAGATTTAATCCGAAATTCAAATTTATGAAGGGAACATTTCGTAATTTTTCTTATACATTACGTCCTTTTAATCTCTATAAAGTTTGATCTTTCAAATCTTTGAATACCTTTTGCTTAAAACCCGTTGAGGGTCATCATTTCATTGATGGTACTGCATATTATCGATGTCCATATCCGTATTCCCTTGAAAAGTATTTGATTATAAATTCTAATATCGTGTTCCTGGACTCGATTAATCAAATGGAAGTTTTCACGAAAGATGATTTTAGTCTAAGTAGTAAGAATCGTAAAAAAAAAAGAAGAAGAGCAGTGAAACTGTGTTCAAATTGCAGGGCTAGGAAGACTAAATGCGATCTCAAGAGACCAACTTGTACAACCTGCTTGGTAAAGGGAATAAATCACTGTGAATATACAGCATCAAACCCGTATGCTGTTAATTTAGATAATGATGGAGCTAGAGTCCTTGAGAAAGAAAATGATAATTTAAGACTAAAGATTAAAAAATTGGAAAAGCAAAGTGATCCACAGGATCCAATAAACAGCATTAAAATTGACGTGGAACAATTTCAAACTATTTTCGCTAAAGAAACTCGTTCAATTTTCTGCGGTCCTACTTCCATTAGGATTTTTTTACAGAACCTGATGACAAGTGATTATTACATGTCGAAGTACAAATCGGTCAAAGAGCAAAGAAAAGATTGGAAGTTTATGCATAGACCAAAATCGGTTCAACCCAATAGTCTAATACATGCAACTCCCATAGGCGTCCTTATAGAACTAGAAAACTTTCTTCCAGAGTATTCGATATTGTTAGAATACGTAATGCAATTTTTTAATGGTTTCTGGTTCAGATTTTTGCCTATTGTTGATCGAGATGAGGTTTTGCAAACTTTTAGAACTCAGTTTAAATTATCCCACAGTAATATGAGATACGAAATCGTTATGCCAGATAATTCGCAAGGCTTTGCCAGTCTTGCCTTATTATTGACGATCCTTAAATTTTCTCTAAATTCAGACTCGCATCTGTATGGCGTAACTTTCAACAAGTTCGAAGATGAGAACGATATACTATTAGAGTTTATTACAAAATTATTAGATCATGCTCAGTATTTAATAAAGACTACTTTGCCATCCCTACAAGCGCTTTTAATGTTACGCATTTTCAAAATGTTTAATACAAAAGATGGTGATGGTGGTGACGGAAGCAATGGCAATATAACTTTTGCAATATGCTTTGAAATGGGAATTACATTGGGTTTACACCAAAACATCGACAGATTATATTACAAAAAATCAGATAATAACAGAAGTGTTTTGAAGAATCTTTGGAAGCATTTGCTTTTTTATGACACCATTAACTCATTTAATCTAGGCGTACCTTTTCATCTTTCAAATAAGTGCTTGAGGAAAGATCTCTTAGATAAAGATGACATACTTGTTGGAACAACATTAATGATGAGAAAATACTTGAATATAATTCTATCACCAAATTTAACCTATTACGATGTTATGACTTCTTTGGAAGATGTGAGAAGCTTTGTCTGCAAAAGTTTTAAACCTTCGTTTGAATTAATAAGAGAGTTTGGCACTACATTTAGTTTGGATGCTTCATATGATATAGTATTACAATTCTTTTTATCAAATTATTTACTTGCAATGATTCAACACGGATACTCCTTATTGTATTACGTTTTGAAAGATACAAATAAGGAGTTAAGTAGAGGGTCTCATAATCTTGCAACTAAATACGCGATGCTATTGGTTATACCATATGTTGAGTTTATTAAGAAAGCGAAGCTTCTAGACTCTGGAATTTATTCGAGAGCAACCAGAAATGAGATTTATACTTTTCTTATGGGAATGGAAAGTAAATGGCGAGCCATGGTATTTTGCTTTTTTTCATTACTTACCGTTATGAAGTCTGAGAAGAAAAATGTCGAAAACAGTATAACATTAAACCATTTTGTTCTAAAGTTATCTGAACTTACAGTTACGGAGAAGGAAACCCAGAATATATATGATGAAGAATACGGAGAGACAAAAAATGCAATATCGCTAATCATGGTAATAACTCGTTATATTGATATGTTGGTCTTCTTGGATACTAATGGAGAAAAAAAACCAGGGAATCTTGTGAAGTGTATTAATAATTACAGCTTATTTCTCATAAATGCTTTAGTTAACAGTTTTAAATTATTTTTAGAGCAAGAACCTAAATTTAAACTAACACCGGATTTTGATCAAATAAAGATAGATATAATTTATGACATTATAGAGGAATCATATCCAAGTTATGTGAATATTAAATCATCTTTTGATCCTTTGTCAGTTCTAAATGTTTTTGAAGAAGAGTTGGTAGACTATTTTAGAAATGATTTTTTTGCGCTTTAGAATTCACAGCTCAATAAACCTAAATGAACTCCTCATATTATGTCATTCATTGAATATGAATTCAATTTCGAGTTTTGAGGTCAATTCGCTAAATCCTGATACTCTTCTCAGTACCTCACGACCATTCAATTTAGATCATCTAATATTCCTTTTTCTTCAATGGCCGCATCTTGTCTATACGTCATATTACATCGACATTGATGTTACACTTCAAACAATGTCATGGACAATTCTTTTCGAAAGGGTTTTACATGAATGGCGTGTCTTTTATAAGTCGAAGTGATATCTCAAAGTAAATATTTTCCACACATTGCACTCACTTTTTGAATCTTTGTAAGCCAGGTTCATCTACCTAATGCTGCGTCTTCTGGACAAAAAAGCACCGACTTTTAAAGATTAACGCACAGGTAAGCCTTGAAACTATCAACGCTTAAAACTTTGCTCATCAAATAGAAGCAGAAGGAGAAGAAGTCCCTCGTCACCCCTCCACCACTGACTTCTTCAAAGTCTTCCTTAGTCTTATATCAATTATTTCAAGGGCTTAATAGATTTTTCATAGTAAAGATCTTCGTGCTTGAAGGAATTGATGTTCTTGGACTGAATACTAGTGATGAAATTTTAGAATATTGGGATAAGTTTGATGCCGCTGTAATCAATTTTGAGCCAAAGTATACTCCTGAAGAGTATGATCCTAAATATGAAAGTCAATTTTCATATGATTTCAGAGAGCCTCTCTTCAAGTAGGCCCTAGGAAACATGCAGATCCAATCAATTATAAAGTTGATGATTATAATTTTATCTTGATTAATGTTTGTGAAAAGGTTTTTCTTCGTGTGAACAAAGTGTTCGTGAGTGAGCTCGATACGCGTATATGGGATCTCATTGATAGTGAACTTTGACAAGATAAAAATTATCTGTTTATATAATGTGGTATAAAGTACTGGCTCTTTTATGATGGCCTACCTTCAGGTTCCTTGGTGCTTGAGAAATTTTGAATTCCTGGATTGAACTCACATATACCGTATTTGTTACAACTGGAGTACTATCTCTGCTTTATTCAGACATACTTTGCTACTGGATTTGGACCGGTTTGTTTCGAGAATGGCTTGGAAACGAACATCAGTACTGCTTCAAAGAGCAAGTTCGACGAAGTATACCTCTTAGATGCTTTGGATGAAATCATGTGTGAAAAAGATTATGACTCGAAAGGATCAAGTTAAATCATGTCAAAAACTGACTGCAAAAGGGCACAGGGTCTAAAAACAACTGCAAGTGATAAATACCTAAGTTGAGAATGCTGTGGTCCTTCTATAATTTTTTGCGAAAGAGAAATTCAGAGCAATCCCTTGAAAAGGGAGGTTTCAAAATTAAGTAGACGGTAGTAACAATCTACTTCTGAAAGTAGGGACCATATCAACAAGCAAATATACATGTTAATGAGGACGGCTTATACCGAAGAGAAGCTCTCTTGCCTTCTACCAACTACTATAAAAAATCTGTATTTAGGCTGTACGAAGCTGTCGACGAGCTTGATTCAGTTTCGTCTGCAACATAATTAAAAAAGTACGGCAAAATGCCCACAGAAGAAATGCAGAGCCGATTTATGGGCCTTACTGAGCAGATT